>NC_056726.1:1832836029-1833116029 GCF_019279795.1 Protopterus annectens
TCATCCTTTTGACACCCTTCTGCTTCATTACTTTGTTACACCATTACCTTTCCAAGGCCGCCACAACTATCTGTCATCCTCCCCAAATAACTGCACCAGCAATCCATTTTTTCTGAGTCCAGAGAAGGGAATACAAATCTTACATAATTAGCCCTAGGATTTACCTTGTAAATATATCTCCATGTATTTTGCAGACTCAGCCTAAGAGCACTGTCTGGTTAAGTGACTTGCTCAGAGTCACATTGCAGGCAAATAGAGGTTGCAATAATCTAATGCTTGGCTACTGGACGGATCTCATTAAAAGCACATAGCCCTAATCTCCACACTAGCTGCCCAACAGTTGCTGTTATTGGGCAACCAGACTGCATCTGCATGGTGGTCCCTCCTTTTCCAATTTATTACTGTTTTTTCATTGTCAGGGTCACTGGGAATCCCATCCCACACTGGTAAGCAACTGGGTTAACAGAGAATCAGTTAAGGATGGAATACCAGTCCATTGTATGAAGGTGGAGTTTCTGTATATCCTAAACATCAAGTGTGTGATTCTCTAAACTCTGATTACATTTATTTGACTTCAGTAATACTGGAACGATGCACTTATTTTCTCTGCCAGTTGGTTGTTGTCTTCTGCTATAAACATTTACTCCATAAGCCATCTCATCCATGTAGCCAGTTCTTCATTCTCTACATTTTTATGTATTTATTTACACTTTCTTGACTGGGTTACTCCTACTTATCCAATGGCTTCTTTCCAGTAAAAGAGGCTAGCCAGGGCACTGGAGAACTTCCCTTACTCTTTTCTGAGCACTAGGTGGCACCAGAAGGCTGACACTAGTGTTTGGAGAATTTCAAGATGAAGGAGGAAACGAGAAGGCAGGGTGAGAGTGCAGTGCTTCAGAATACTGAAATCTCACAAACAGACTCTTTAAGAGAGGAGATAGTTGTTACAGAGTTGGAGGAAGGAGGTCTAGAAACTTCTGTGTTGTTGGAAATGAGGGATTGAGATGATTGAAATGCTGATGAGAAGGAAATCTGGAGTGCTATGGTGGATGGTGTGCTGTGAGAAGTATCAGAGAAGGTGCTGCCATATGAATCAGGAAAATAAGTTGAATTACCAGAAGGTGCTGAAAGCAGCTTGGGGGTATGCTTGGTCATTTAAGTAGCTAGTCTTAAAAGCATGCCCCTGCAACAGGGTATATCTGTGAGCAGAAAAAAAAAAATAAAATAAAAAAAATTCTACATGTGCAGAAATGGTAAATAAAGGAAAGAAAGATACTGTGACCGAAGCTGAAAGAAAACAAGAACTGACGTAACGACAACAGAACCAGAACAGAAGACCAGTGGTGAGAATCAATAGAAAGAAAACTGTTATTATTAACAGGTATAATGTTATGCACATTATTTTACCTTTGGAGTTTAAAGTTTTAATACATTTAAGAACAGAATACTTTTGTTAAGTTACTTTTGAAACTTTTTCCTTACTTAAAAATACGAATGAAGTGGAGAAGAAGGGCCCATTTGCACCATGGAATGAGTATATTTTTCAGATCCTGGAACCACAGTTAAGGAAGAAAATAAATGTTTGTGTGTCTTTCGGCTTTTCCCGGTTTGGGGTCACCACAGCGGAACTCCGGTCCGCTAATGATTGGCAGTAGATTTTTTATGTGCCGAGTTTGCCAGCCCTGACGCACAACCTTCAACGAAGGTACGCCCATTCACGCATGTCTCCACACAGAAGATGCTCTAGCTGAGAATCGAACGGCACAACGTCTTGCTGTGAGGCGACAACACTACCGCAAGGAAGAAAATAAATGTGCAGTTCAGAATATCTGACAGAAAGTAACTTGATTTAAAGATTTTTTTCTATGTGTAATAAGGTACATGAAATAAAAAAAATGTATGTTTGAACAGGGGGGGGGGTGGAAGGTATGAGTGACACTGGAGGTGCATGAAGGAAAATTGCAACATATTTTAAATACTATCATTATGAAAGGGAAATGGGGAATAGTGAGGTAGGGGGTTCAACCTAAAGCATTTTTTTTTGTGGGGATGAGAACCACTTGGTGCAAGACTGTAATAAAAGAAGATGTGGTGAATACGAGGAAATGGGACATACTACAAAAAATTGTAGGCCTAAATGTAGAAAATGCAATGAATTTGGACATATTTTGGTTTGGCTGTCCTTTACTTTGGAAGGAAAGGTTAGAAGAAGAAGAGAATATTTACGAAGAAAGATAATCTGAGGCTAATGTAACAAAAGATACTGGTGGAGAAAGTATTATAGGGCACATAACTGAACAAGACAATGGAAAAGGTTGTCAGGAATGTGATAGAAAATGTTTTACAAACAAAGCATTACATTGCAAGACAAACCAGATATACCGTATAAGGAAAGGGAGAAGTTATGAAAGGAGACGAACAAGAAGAAAACGATAAATCCACGGGGCGGGAGGAGAGTGCAGTGAAGGAAAATATAAAAATCTGGAAAGAAGAAAGACTGAAAAAAGGAAAGGGATGACACAGCAATGTTAACACTAAATGAAAACAGCATTTGAAATTATAGTATAGGCATGGTACTGACTGAATTATGTAAAAAGTAAGTATGAATGTGATATGTTTGTTAGATAAGAGATGTGCAAAGGCAGAAAAAAGTAAAAGAATTGAAGCAATATGGGGCAAAAAGATTATATGATCAATGGGGTGTGATAAGTGTTCAGGAATAGGAATGGTTTTAAAAAGTGAAGAGATAAAGATACTGGATGTGATGGTAGTAGTACGTGAAAGATTAGTGGTATGTGATATAAAGAAAAGGGAAATATATGTAAGGATAATTGTAGTTTATGCATATATACCAATATGACTGAGAGGAAAAAGTTGTTTGAGGAACTTAAAAATTTTGCCCTATTAAATATGTCATTTATAATGAAGAAGATTTTAACTGTAATTTGAGAAAGGAAGGTCGGGAATAACACAAGATATTAAAGTAATAAGACAAGTAAATTAGAAGTAGGGTAGCCAACTCTTTAAAGAGAAAATTCAGGCCGATAGATATCTGGCATGAGCAAACATTTTTTTGGGGGGGGGCTCTAGGGGTATCACCCCCAGGAATTTTTTTTAATTTTGTGTTATAAAATGCATGTTTTAGAGCAGTTTTGTGACAGTTTTCTAGTATACAAAACTGTCCCATAAGTGCTGTAAAATATGTATTTCCATCAAGTTATTTATACTTTTTTGCTTATTGGTTTAGATATCTGGTATTCTAGAAACAACAAACAATAGGCCTACAGTAAAATCCACCACAATCAATGAACAGATCCAGGAAAGAGTGGCCTAATGACAACTTGAGACAGATAATTAACCACTTAATACTTTAATTTTGACTAGTCTGGTATTATAATAGTATCTATAATTGAAACAACAGTACAAGCAGCAAACGTCAAAAACAATTCCGCATATTACACCAAGTGACTGGCAGGACTGATTTGCTACAGTGAAGAGTGAAAAATAGTAATGGCAGTAAGTACAAAAACAGCTAATAACACTATACATACAGGAACCTCAAACAGAACTACAGGTGAAAAAATAATACTAGGCCTAATAGCGTTAAGTAAGACTTAGTCTATTTCTTTGGTATGGTTTCACTCAAAGTCATTGGGCTCTTTCTCCAATAATATTTCTTGCTACTACCTGCTGATAACAGCAGCTTGTCATCATGCAAAACAGATTTGTAAAACACACTATAGGTCATGCTTTAATTCAGGAAAACCTTCAGTTCAGCTTTCACCAAAGCAACGGTAGCTCTGTTTCATTATGAACGCCACTTGGCGTTCCATCGACGAGAAAACTCTTTCCAGAAAGGCTTTTCTCCCAGGCAATGAGAACACAGCCAGCACAACATTAAACAAGTTAACTGGAAATGCTTCAGCGGTACAGGCCGCACTGAAAAACTTCTGCCATTTGTCACATGGTGATGGCAGATTCGAATCAGAAACAATGAGTGTCAAGCTTTCTTTATCTGTGCAGAATTCATCACACAATGTGTCCAAGTCAGCTTCCTGTGATAAGCCCATGGCAGCACACACTGTTTTTACACTTTTCAATTCTGGTAGTTTGCTGAGCAACAAGTGACTTAGTGCAAAAGCAATACCATCTTCTGACTCTGAGAAATTAAGTACATCAGCACCTTTTCGAGCAGTGCAAAAAGTTTCCATGATAGCCACCTGGAATGGCTGCATATCTTCATTTTCAAGAACAGCATGAGTTTTGGATCCAGAAAACTTATCTGATATGAGTGTTTCAATTTTTGTTCTGAAGTCCTGTATTACCAGAAACAGCTCAATGAATGTAAACTCTTCCTGCTCTACTTTCTGAACACATAATTCAAAAACACTGCAGATATTTTGCACAAAGCATAAGTAAGCTTTCTTGATGTTAGTCTTCATCGAGTCACGATTAAGTGTGTCTTCTTCTATGCCCAGATTTGCATGAACTCTCTTAGTTCATTCATTGCCTAGAGAAATGAAATACAAAATGATCACTGGCCAAGATTAATAATAACCTGTTGACAGCGGGACCCAGAGACAGCTATCTGGTTGGTACGTGTCTCAACAGTTCATGGTACTCCAAGTCCACAGATTCAAAGAACGTTTGCAGGTCCATTCTGTGGTTCACTGTAGTGACTATAAACAGACATCACTGTTGTTTCAACATCACAATCCAGTTCCTCAATTACCTTCTTCAGCGTGTTGTGAATCACGTGTGCATTGCAGTAAGTTTTGATGATCTTGACAGAAGACTGACTGCTTTTGCCCGTAATTGACACTGGTATTACTGGCTGAATATGACGATATGTGCGTGATGTCAAGTCCATTGTCAGTCAGCACCTGAAATATCATATTTGCTACAGAAATAGAATGTTCATTGTTGAGCTCAACAAAGTCAAGAAGTTTTTTGTTAAAGCCATTTTCTGCAGTAAAATACTTGGACACATACAGGAAACATCTTGCAATTCTTCAAATTTGATGCATCTGTTGACACAGAAAAATCTCAATGTGTTGTTAGTCAAGTCCTTAAAGATTGACTCTAATGACGTTGGAGCGAAGACACTGGACACCAACGTCTCTGCCTTAGTGCGGCCACAGGTCATCTTCCCAGTCTGTCTGACTTTTTCATTAATCAAATGTCAATAAATAAAATAAATTACATCTGCAGAGACAATTCATACATTGCAATCTCTAACACAGAAATACTTTTACTTAGCAGAAAATTATTAAATTACATTAATCAACTATTTAAACAAAAAAAGCATGTGCCAATTTTTTCCAACCCCCTCCACATCCTCTCCTTTATCAATTAAACCTGTGAAGTGTTCATTTACACAAATGACTGGTCTGCAGGCAACCAATCCTGTCAGACTTTTCCCAGCAATCAAATGTCAATAAATAAGTAAAATAATAAACAAATATGTAAATAGTAAATGACTTTACTAAGTCAATAACAAATGAGCCCTACTCCTGTCTTGGCAGTAAGAGCCATACAATGTACCTCTGCCTAAATAAGTGAAGAAAGCATCTCCAGCTGTCAACCTTCCATCTCCATAATGTGGAACAGTTACTAACAGCTTAACTAGGAAACTTGCAGGATGGTTAAAATGCATTACTTTATAGTTATAAAAAGTCATTTTGATCATAAAAAATGTTAAAAAAAGCTTATTTCTAACTAAGCTTTTTTTTTTTTTTTTTTTTTACATATCCATGATAAATTATCCTGAATGATATCAATTCATCACAATCATAGCTCTCAACTAATCAGGGTCAAATCTCACCAGAGTCAGGGACGAATCCAGAAATAATCAGGGACACTTTTAAAAATTAGTACTATTAACATGAGACATTGACGAAATAAGAATATCTATTTATTTAACATTTGTTTACTGGGAAAGTCCAGCTGGGACAGAACAGAGCTTATTTCAGCAGAGGCCCACTGAGAAATTCTCCAGATGCATGTCTTTGGAATGTGGGAGAAAACCCATGTAAACACAGGGAGAACATGCAGACTCTGCACAGAAGGCACCCCAGCCAAGAATCAAACTGGAGAATCTCTTGCTGTGAGGTGACAACACTAACAACTGCATCACTGCACCACCCATATGTGAATTATTATACATTTTCTGAAGTAAAATAAGTCTAGAACTCTATTGTCATTATTTATTAAGTGTAGCCCACCATCTTTTCTCCAAACGTTAACTAGTTTTAGGAGGGATTAAGACCGACAGAGCTAAGATTTGAGGCAAAATCTAGGACATTTGAGAGGTATGATCAAAATGACTTTTGATCATACCTCTCAACTGTTGACATTGCAGTATATGAGCATTAATAGGATCTCTCTCTCGCACAGTTATCCACCACCACCCTACCAATGTGGAACAAAATCAAACTGATACAAACAACATCAGAAAATCAAGTATTCAATTATTTCAGAAATTTTCAGCAAGTGTTAACATTAAATAGCTCACCTTTCTTATTCACTAGTTTGCAGATATCTTGTTATAAAGTTGCCAGATGTTGTTACTCGTCACTTCAGCTTCACAAATCCACAACCCCCTGGGCTGTAGAGAAAGCATGCAGGATAATGAATAAAAAAATCCAAATGCAACAATAAAGCCACCAAGATAGTCCAGCAAATGGTTTTCCATAATACCCCTTTCAAAGGTATTGTAGTGGTCCAAAAACTGTAGCAGCATGCCATTGGATGACTTCTGTGCGTGTCCTCATTGGCTCACTTTACATTAGAAGTTATTAGATATGCTCATATACTGCAATGCTGATTGGCTGTAATTGCGGTATATGAGCCAAACAAAAAACACAAAGCGGAACCACCACTGTTCAATGAGGAACAGCAGAAAAGTGACTCTCTGCTATGTAAATGCATAGCATTCTGTACAATCTGTAGTGCTTGATTGGTAAAATGGGCAGTGCAAGTAAACTATGTCCAGTACCAATAATAAAATTTAAAATCCAGTTGATTCTCTGCCAAAGCTCAAAATCAGGACTTTTTACTACCTCAACAGGCACTGTTCAGGACACAGGACAAAAGACTGAAAAACAGGACTGTCCTGAAAATGGCAACCTTAGTTATAAGACATGGAGGGATCAAAATAGAAGCAAATAGATGACGACATATAAAAGTATGATTTTCAGAACTGAAGTAGATTATGTGGGGGGTTCAAAAGACATGATAGAAATAATAGATGGGGTAGAAATGCATAAGTTTTCAGATCATAGAGAGATACGGCTAGAATAGGAAATGACACAGGAGTAATAAAAGAGGAGAAAGGAATAAAATGTTGATTGGAGAGATTGCTAAAACAGATCATATGAAAAGAGGATATAATATTTATGGGAACAGAATATGACAACGAGAGTACATTATAAAACCAAACAGATTTGTGGATTGCTTATAAACAAAAATACAAGAAAATATTTTTGACTGTAGAAGAAAGAGTGAAGTAATGTATCTGGAAAATATATGGTTTTCTGCTGCGATAAACATTTCTGTAGGTTCGCCACTTTGTATGATAACCGCCATGAATTTCTGTGATAACTATATTTTAACCAAAGGAATACGCATTTTAACTAAAGGAATTTGTGTGTGGTGTTTAAGGAGCGATTATGTCACACAATTGCTTGGATCATCCTTGAGGAGTTGGCGTCATAGGTCCGCCATGTTGTATGATAACTGCCATGAATTTTGTTAGTACTAGGGTGGGGAGAATGGTTTTGCAATTGGCGTATGTTTTATTTGAATTGTTTTATTTGAAGTGTTGTGTTTACATTGATAGGTATACAGTATCATTATTTGACTGGTTATACATATTGTGAAGAGATAGTGCTATTGTTTAGTTATTCTACTCAATAGCTCTTGTGAACCAATGATGTTTTTATCATTCTGCTGCCTCATTGGCTATGAATTTTATCAATGGAGCATTTTCTGATATTTTGATTGGTTCTTCATCTTGTTTTCCTACCTATAGGAAACTGGTATTTTAGCCACAACCATTGGACATCAGTTAATTAGTATGTGAGAAACAAAGAAATGATTGGCCAAGTTTTCCTTTTTAAATGTTGAATCAGAATAAGTTTTATGATCTGAAGAAGGCTGAATAGCCGAAAGCGCTCATCTCTCTCAACTCAGTACTGGCGTAACCAGTCAGGAGGAGAAGGAAACCACACTCACTACAATTCCAGTCTCACATAGACCTACCGACAACAAACCAAACACATAAACACACGGCTCTAAATAAAAATTTGCCTAAACAGTAGAGACCTCCAAAGCAGACACCCAAAACAAAACACATGCAACACATAACTCACAAAGCCAGTGTGCACAGCCCTTAAGGCTAAACAACACACCTGATACACTTGTAATAGGTGACTCTCACCAGGCTGAACAAGGAGAAGGTCACGGTGAGCTGCCTGTCGCGCTAGGATCCGCCACATAACACAAGCACTCAGGTCATTCCAAGGCAAGTACAAATATGACTCAGTCATTGTCCATGCTGGTGTGAATGACCTGAGACAACATCCCTGGACTACATGCCTCACCAAGAATGATGCCACAATATGAAGACAAGATGATCAATTTCAACAATTGACTTAAGTGTTGGTGTCATTCAAAGGGGATCAATGCCTGTCAGCCTGGGATGACATGCAAGGCTCTTGCTACCCCATAGTGCCTTTTTAGGCAAGGCTCAAAGACAAACCCACCTCCATAGGTATCACAAGGGATAAGAAACTAAGAGTAATGCTACTCAACGCCAGAAGTCTAAACCTCAAGATGCCTCCTTAGCATGGAGAACATCGATATCTGTGCAGTAACAGAAACCTGGTTCAAGGCTCGAGACCCAGCACTACCAGGTTATACCTCATACCATGCTTTTCGCCCCAAAACTTGGACCGAACCACAAAAGGAGGGAGTATCAAAGATACCCACACCTCCAGGTTGGTGGCACAACGAAGCATCAGAGACTATCCATGTGCAACTAACTGTGGGTAAAACTGCCTTCCAGCTTATAGCCTGCTACAGACCACCCTCCCAAACACAGGAACCCCACTTGGCCTTCCTGAGAATAATGGAAAATATGAAGGTCTCTCCAAACACCATTATATTGAGCTTACTCAACTACCCAAACATAGACTGGGAGCATTACTCTAGCTCCAACACCCTAGCCCAAAGGTTCCTAGAATATATAAACTCAAATGCTATGGAACAACTTGTTACCACTCCCACAAGAGGGGAAAACATACTGGACCTGATCATCACCAACATGGGGACACTATGCTCCAGACCAGAAGTGTATCCCTCACTGGTAAGATCAGACCATAAACTAATCTCACTGGATATTCACATCCCTGCCCAGAAAACCACAGTGAAAAACTTCTCTAAAGCAAATTTCACACGCCTCAAAACCATGGCAAAATCCTTCAAAGCCCCGGGCTGTGGAAAATACTGGCCCCAGACCCAGAATCCTTTATAAACGATTCTATGAACACCTTCAGGAATGCATGGATCATGCAATCCCAAATAAAACCAAGACCCAATCCTCCAAAGGCAGGCGTCCTGTCTGGTGGACCCCAGCCATAAACAAACTATACAATAGAAGGAGGAAGCTACTACATGATAGAGCAAAATCCCAAAAAGGGAAGGCATCTCTGATCAGTATTAGCAAAAATTACGGGCACTCATAAAATCGTCTAAGGCCAGCTTGAGAGAAAAATTGCACAGGACACTAAGGATAATCACAAGGCTTTCTTTAGTTATGTTAGGAACCTGGGTGGGAATTCCCAGATATGCTCAGAATTAGTCCAAAATGACAAAAATACACCGAGCCCACAGACATTGCCAACATCCTAGCTGACAGGTTCAGTGCAAACTTCTCCCCCTCTCCCCACCAAAAGGGCAAATATCTATCCCAACAGAGTGCTGCCCCCCCCCCGACATCTCAGATGCTCAGGTAAGAGCCGCCCTCTCCAAAGCAAAAAACAAAGCATCAGTGGGACCAGACGGTGTCCCCATGAACTCCAAGAAGAGCTAAACCCAAACATAAAACTACTGTTCAATCTCAGCCTTACTACAGGATATGTACCCAAAGAGTGGCGTACAGCAACAGTGGTCCCTCTCCACAAAGGTGGTGCCTCAACGGATCCTGGAAACTATCGCCCCATAAGCCTGACTAGCTTGGTCTGCAAAGCTATGGAAAGGATCATCATGGACCTCATAAATAAAGATATTGGGGACCTACAGACACTGGATCCTACCCAGTTTGGCTTTGTTAAGGGCAGATCCTGCCTCTTAAACCTGGTCGATTTCTTTGAAACAGTCTGGTCCACACAGCCTACCTGGACCTCGCAAAAGCCTTCGATACAATACCCCACTCAGGCATTATAGATAAGCTCACCAGCTCAAATATAAACCCCTATGTCACTAGATGGGTTGCAAACTGGCTCAAGGACAGAACCCACATGGTTAGAATTGCTGGAGCCATGTCAGACTCCAAACCAGTTACAAGTGGTGTCCCACAAGGCTCAGTCCTGGGACCTCTCTTGTTCGGTATATATTTCTCGGTGGTACAGGCCAACACTGAAGGACTGTGGCTGACCAAGTTCGCAGATGACTGCAAACTGGGCCATAATCAACTCTCCAGCCGACACAAGCATCCTCCAAAAGGGCCTCATAGAAACAGACAACTGGTGCCAGAGCCATGGCCTCAAGCTAAATGCCAAAAGTGTATAGTCATCCC
The DNA here is from genome assembly GCF_019279795.1 of Protopterus annectens. Lineage (NCBI taxonomy): Eukaryota > Metazoa > Chordata > Ceratodontiformes > Protopteridae > Protopterus > Protopterus annectens. Next base: position 1,832,846,828 of record NC_056726.1, read on the forward strand.
CTTTGGCAAAACAAAGTGCCCACAAATTACCACATAGGTGGTAATCCATTAAGTACAGAAAAAGTCATTAGGGACCTGGGGACCCAAGTTGATAGCAATCTCTCATTTGACAACCACGTGGCCAAAGTGGTTAGAAAAACATTTTATATAGCCCACCTAATCATGAAGGGATTCACATCTAGATCAGGAGGTCATCGCCTCTTTACTCATCCCTCATCAGGCCCATAATTGAGTACAATGCCCCTTTTGGGATGTACCTTACCAGACACCTGCAGCAACTGGAAAGACCCCAAAAGTACCTCACCAAGAGGATCAAAGGGCTCAAACAGATGCCATATGCTGCCCAGTTAAAGAAACTCCATCTCTACTCAGTGGCATACCGCCTGCTCAGAGGCGATCTGTGCCTCCATGTCCAACCCAGAATTAATGGACATGCTGCACCTCAGAAAATCCAATCCCATCGAGCTACTACGCTTGGAGACTTGAACCTCAGCACTGAAATAAATAGGACATGCTGGAGGGACAGATTCATAACCGAGAGGCTCCCTTCGCTCTGGAATAAAATCCCAGTCCAGGTTAGGCAGAGTCCCACATTGACTCTCTTCAAGAGGAATCTTGATGAGTGGATGGGAGATCGTAGGTTTACCCCGGCTATCACTTCTGTGTCACTGTTAGACAGAGGCACAGTATACTAACCTCAAAAAAGGCATAGCAAAATTAATTTAAAATGGGTGGCCAAACACACTCTGGCTAGGCTTATAAATGCCCTAGGGCAGATAGCCTAGTATGAACCTATGAACCTATGAACCTATGTTGTTATTTTATTGAGTACTCCATTTGTTTTGAATGTTCGTTTGGGTAATAAATATTTTGTTTCACTGGATTGTCTATTTGGGATACCAGAAGCTGAAGAACTGTATCGCTGTTGTGGTGGTGGTTTGAAGCCTTTTTTTTCTGTTGTTGCTTTCTGTCTTCGGCACCTTCAGCGGAGGTTGGAAATTTCTCTCAATTTTCTACTCTAAATTTGATCTTGGACACTTCTCCCAGTCTAGTGTCATTAGGTCATTCTACTTTATACAGAGAGAACATCTGAGAAGGCCAACCCACTTAGTTCTTACTTTCTGTTCCTCCTTTCTCCCTTTCTAAAAAAAATAAAAAATAAAAAAAAATAAAAAAAATTTGCCCGAATCTCCGTGTGTTCTGACTGCTTCTCAAACATTTTGGAAGTATAGAATATATTTTAGTGCATTTATTAAAACTGTATTTGCCTTAATATTGCTACAACTCAAATGCTGTAGGTTGCACTGCATCTGAATTGTTTTAGTGTTGTTTTAGCTGCTTTTCTGTATATATAGACTTTTCTGTATATGTAGACTAGCTACTTATTTTACTGTATTACCGCCTCTTAAATCATTTTTCAGTTGTGCACTTGCCTTGCTTCATTTAAAAAGTTTTAAATTGCTGATTTTGTAAAGTTTTAATTGCATTTACTGTTGAGAGCTACACACTCAAGTGCATTAGCTTTTCTGTGTTTATTTACTGTATTATTGCATTGTTTAGCCTGTTTTAACCAAAACAAAAACAAAAAATACTATCTTGTTTGCTCATTTCCCACCTTTCCTAGCTAGTATAGTCCAGATCCCAGGTTTTGCTGGTTTCAGGACTTTAACTTCTTTGTTCAGAGCTATCCAGACCTTGCTGTGGTAGAGGGAAGTCCTACTGTTTACCAGTGGGAGTGGTGAGCATTGTACTGCCTATCTAATACTAGAGGAGTGGTTTCCAGCTCTGAAATTGTAATTTTATTAGCCATTTTGGGCTGATTTCTATCCCTTTCAACTTTCTGGCTTAAAAACGTGTGTGTTTGCTAATTTTTCACATCATGCAGTGCCGCGGGGCTACGGTTAAATTATTCCAGGTGCCAGAAAGTCTGCTCTTCAAATTTTCCCTTAGAACTAGCTGGTTTCTCAGTAGTAGCACTAAAATCTGAACCCCTGTGACTAGCACTTGCTCTAGAACCTGCTGGAAAGTACTAGGAAGACTTAAACTGATAAAAGCACTCAACTCTCCTTGTTAATAAGGAGAAATTATTCATAGGCAATAAGCAGCCTATAATTGCAAAGTAACTTGCAAAGGTAAGGAAAAACAGCTCTTGTACTTTACAAAAAAAGCACCTAAACAGGCATGTCCAAAGGGTGAGCTTCCAGTGATTTCTCCTGTCCACCTGGTGAATCTGGGCATACTGGAGCAATGCAGCAACTGCCTCATGTACACAGACAACCCTCTCCTCCTACCACCCAACACTACAACCTGCGAGAGATGCACTTACATAGCCAAACTGGAAGCAAAGCTCTCTCCAGCCAAGATTGTGCTAGACAGTCAAGAGGAAAAGGTTAGCACCTGCACTACACCTCAAGCAACACATAGCCCTTCAAATCCCATACCATCAACACCCAAACATAGCAACACTAAACTCACATATGCGGAGGCCCTTAACATTAACCTGCCCAAGCAACAAGGATCTCTGAAGCTGAAACGCAAACAAACACCAGTCACAAACAAAGTGACACATAGCTCACAACACCAGTGTGCCACCCAACAACAGCCCCTAAGGCAAGACAACGTACCCAAAACTTTAGTCATAGGTGACTTTATAGTCAGGCACACTGATGTCCCACTCACCAGGCTGAGCAAGGAGAAAATTATAGTCAGCTGCCTGTCGGGTGCCAGGATCCACCACATAACACATGCACTCAAGTCACTCCACAACAAGTACAAATAAAGCTCTGTCATTGTCCATGTTGGAGTGAATGACTTGAGACGTACCTCCCTGGACTACATGAAAAGAAACATGGAAGATCTCTCGGATCATGTGGCCCAGGCAGGTATGACCCTAGCCCTGAGTAGCATCCTGCCTTCGCCCAGAATGATACCACAGTATAAGGACAAAATGATTGACTTCAACAATTGGCTAAGCATCTGGTGTCATTCAAAGGGGATTCAGTATCTGTCTGCCTGGGACGACATGATTGACAAACCACAATGCTTTGCCAGAGATGGTCTGTACCTGTCGCCTCTGGGATTCAGGTTACTGCCTAAAGCTCTTGCCACCCCTATAGTGCCTTCTTTAGGCAAGGTTCAAAGGACAAAACCACCACCGTAACAGATACAAGCATGCAAAATCTGAAGGTAATGCTACTCAGTGCTAGAAGTCTAAACCTCAAAATGCACTTTCTCAAGGCACTCCTAAAAATGGAGAACATTGATATCTGTGCAGTAACTGAGACCTGGTTCAAGGCTCTAGAGAGCACCCCTGCAATAACAGGCTACAACTCTTACCACACTTTTTGACCACCAAACCAAGACTGAAACACTAAAGGTGGAGGAGTGTCCATATTCACCAAGGATATTCACACGCTAGTTGCCCAACACAATGCATCTGAAATTCTCCAGGTGCAACTAACATTAGGTAAGACTGCAATCCAAATTGTAGCTTGCTACAGATCCCCCACCATGTCCCAAGATTCTCATTACACCTTTCTAAACATACTGGAAAATATTAAGATACAACCAAACACCCTAATACTGGGTGATTTCAACTACCCTGCCATTAACTGGGAAAACTACTTGGATACCAACACCTTTGCCCAACGGTTCTTGGAATTCATAAATTCCAACACCCTGGATCAACTAATCCATAGTCCCACCAGGGGCTCCAATATCCTAGACCTGGTCATTACCAATATGGGAGATAGATGCTCCACACCAGTGGTCACCCCCCCCATTGGTCAGGTCTGACCATAAGCAAATCATCCTTGACATCCACATCCCACCTCCACCCCTCAGTAAGGAAACCTCCGTAAAAAACTTCTCCAAAGCCAACTTCATGCTACTCAAGTCAGAAGTGACAAACTTCATGACACCCATGCAGACAGGAGCTGAAAGTTCAACTGCTGAATACTACACTAAGGCACTGTATGAGCACATCCATTCGTGCATGAATCGTGCCATTCCCAAATAGAACCAAGATGCTCTCCTCCAAAAAATGGAAGCCAATCTGGTGGCCCCTGCCATAAACAAACTATACAACAGAAGGAAGAAACTGTTGCAGAAAAGAGGAAAATCCCAGGATGCAAAAAACTCCCATACCAGCCTCAGTAAGAAGCTGAGATCCCTCATAAAATCCTCCAAAGCTAGTTATGAAAATAAAATTGCCAAAGATTCCAAAGACAGCCACAAGGCATTCTATAGTTATGTCAAGAATCTAAATGGCAATGCTCAGATCTGCTCTGAGCTACAACAGAATGGCATTAAATATACTGATCCCAAGGATATTGCCAGTATCCTGGCAGATCGATTCATTGCCAACTTCACCCCCCCCTCACCCCCTAAAAGCCCCATCTCAGTACCAAAAGATTGCCAAATTCTGGGAATCACGGCCACACAGGTATTAACTGCACTCTCCAAAGCTAAGAATACAGCATCCATGGGACCAGACAACATCCCGGGCTGTGTACTACATGAACTACAAAATGAACTGGCACCTCACCTAAGTGTCATGTTTAATCATAGCCTCACCTCAGGATTTGGGCCCACTGAGTGATGCACAGCTACAGTTATCCCACTCCACAAGTGGGGATCCACCTTGGATCCCGGGAACTATCGTCCCATCAGTCTGACAAGCCTGATCTGCAAGGGCATGGAACACATTATCATGGAACTTATAAACAAAGACATTGGCAACCTTCAAACACTGGACCCCACCCAGTTTGGGTTTGTGAAGGGCCAATCTTGTCTCCTGAAACTGACTGACTTCTTCGAATCAGTCTCCAGAGCTGTGGATGAGGGTAAGGCAGTCCACACAGCCTATCTGGACCTCGCCAAGCCTTTGACACCATCCCCCACTCTGGAATCATAGATAAACATACTACGCTGGGCATAAATCCATATGTCACTCGATGGGTTGCCAACTGGCTTACTAACAAAACCCAGACTGTAAAAGTTGCCGACTCCAAATCCAACTCCAGACAAGTGACAACTGGAGTACCTCTGGGTTCAGTCCTGGGACCGCTCTTCTTTGGCATCTACTTCTCTGAAGTACAGACCAATACTAAGGGACTCTGACTAACAAAGTTCACAGATGACTGCAAACTGGGAGCCATTATTCAATTACCAAATGATGTGGATATTCTACAAAAGGGCCTTACAGAAACAGATGCTTGGTGCCAGAGCCATGGGCTCAAGCTTAATGCCAAGAAACGTGTAGTTATCCCCTTTGGGGGGAAAAAAACATGTATCCATGAGTTACCACATAGGTGGCAGTACACTAAACACTGAAAGTGTGATGAGAGACTTAGGGACACAGGTGGACAGCGGTCTCACCTTCGATAACCACATCACCACAACAGTCTGGAAATCTTTCTATGTGGCACACCTCATGACTAAGGGCTTTTCAATCAGAAAAAAGGAGGTCATTGTCCCACTTTACTCATCCCTCATTAGACCCATTATAGAGTACAATGCCCCATTTGGTATGTACCTCACAAGACATCTGCAACAGCTGGAACGGCCGCCAAAATACCTCACTAAAAGAATCACAGGCCTAAAGCAGATGCCCTATGCTGACCGTCTAAAAAAACTCCACCTATACTCGGTGGCATATCATCTACATAGAGGTGATCTCTGCTTAACATACAAGGCCATGTCAAACCCAGAGCTGTTGGACATGCTCCAGTTAAAGAAATCCCAATTCCTCAGAGCCACACACTCCAGGGATCTAAACCTTGTCATCCCAATAAAGAAAACTTGCTGGAGGGATATGTTCCTGACCCAGAGACTCCCCATACTCTGGAATAGACTGCTCATACATGTCAAGCAGAGCGCCTCCTTGACCGTATTCAAAAGGAACCTTGACGATTGGATGGGAGATAGGAAATTCACCCCAGGGATCACATCAGTCACCCTGCTAGACAGGGGTCCAGGGAAGTAAATATTGTGGGAAGAAATATCCAGGGAATTTTTATGGCTAGGCTTGTATAGGCCCTATGGACGATAGCCTAGTACCAACCTATGAATGTATAAAAAGACATGAAGAAGAACTAGAACAATGTGGTTGACAGAATAAGAGAAACTGAAAGACAGCTGTATGGAAAAATAGAGAAAGTTAAAATATGTTGTTTAGAAAAATATATATTTTTGGAAAGGGAAAAAGGAGGAACTGCCTCCATTTTTGGAAAAAGATGTAAAGATAAGAGAAGGAAGAATGGATGCAATGTTTGATGATGAAGGAAATAGATATAGGAAGAGAGAAATAATGGAAATTGTGGAACAGTTTGTGGGTAGAATTTATTAAAAGAAAATAGTACAAAAAAGTACAGATTGCCAAAAAAATGTTTCTGAAAATGTTAAGAATTGTCTAGAAAAGATCATCACTATGAGAGAAATTGAAGCAATGATAAAAGACTTAGTTCTGGTTCAAGCACATGGGCTCCAAACCAGTTATTTTACATTAGGAAGGTTTGTGGTCTACACTCTTGTGGCAGGAAAGGATAGTCTATACCATTCTGAGATGGGAATTCCTGATGAAGGCTTATTGTGCCTATTATTCTAAGTGTCTTTGCTCTGGTCTATGGTCGGCACGTTTGCGGTATTACTGTCTAGACAGATTTTGTTAAATACTAGAGCTTCTAGTTTGCTCATAGCTGAGGTTTGCTAATCAAGTTGCTTTTCTTATTGACTTTTTCACTATTTAAGTGTTCCTCACTCCTCCCTTCTAGATTAGTGGCCACTGATATGTACTTCCCAACTCTCTCTGTGGCCAGTCTGGTTGAGATGGGTATTCTCAGGCATTGTAGGAATTGCCTCCTGTACACTGACAACCCACTTATTCTTAATAAAATAGATAGTGTATGCGAGAGGTGTAAATACACTTTAGCACTGGAGACAAAGCTCTCTTATACAACCACAACTAATCCTATAGAGTTTGTCTGTGATGCTTGCCCCACACCTACTGCACAGCGTAAAGATTCTACACATAAAATGACTTATGCTGAGGCACTTACAGATAATCTTCCTAAAACATTGAGATGTCCTGCACAGTGCAGTCAAAGAAGGGGTCCTCAGTCATCATGTAAACACTCCGTTAAAACACCATCCTCAGCAGGTCTATATCATTTCATCTAAGCCCCAATCCGCTGAACGTCCATTTCTCAAACTTAAAGCATCGAATACCATTTCAATGAAGAATTACATCATCAAAAAGATTTCTCATGGGGAAAAAAATACTTGATCACCAAAGCAATCATACCACAAATTGCATTATTTTAAACTCAACAAGGTGGGGGGCCTTCACCCCCAACATGGGGGCTGCACCCCCATACACCCCATTATATATTCCAACTCCAAGATCGCACTACACTGAGGAAAAATGGCAAATTTGTTACAATGGCCAACTAATAATCCTACGCTAAAATGGTATTCAATGCTTTAAGTTTGATGAATAGACATTCACATGAAATGCTAAGTAGCCTCATAGTTACACATAGTAACACTGTATCCAATGACTCCACTGCTAAGCCCTTAAGGCAAACTGGCACATAGCTAAATTTCCTGGTCACTGGTGATTCTGTAGTGAGGCACCCCGATGTCCTTCTTACCAGACTAAGTAAGGAGGCAGTCACTGTTAGCTGTCTTTCCAGGGCTAGGATCCAAATTACTACAGCCCACAGATTAATTTTACAACCTACTAAGTGCCCAGCACTAACCAGCATCCTTCAACCTTACACCACTCAGAGAACTCTAAGATCTACTCACCAAAACCTAATCACTGTCCGCAAACCCAATCGTCCTGCTGGTCAACTCCTGCTGTCCTTTTCCTTAGCAAAAACATGGAATTCTCTTCCTTCCTCTCTAAGGACCTGTGCAAACTTTAAAACTTTAAAACTCAGTTACATTCCTACCTTTCCTCTAACAGGAAATGCAACTGCACTCTGCCCACTTAGCCTAATAATCAATGCACCCCTTAAACTCCTGACTAACTATGAGTACAAGTTAACCTAGCATAAATGTACATATTGTAAATAACATAATTGTACGTATTATAAATAACCCATCCCACCTTTTTTTCTCTCTTTTCCTTCTAAGTCTTTATTCTCCCTCTCAATTAAATTACCACTGTCATCCTAAATATTTAGATACTATGTAACCAAAGAATTTATTCCTGTTCTCTAGCATGAAATTAAATTGTAATTGTGTCTTCTTTACTATGATTGTATACGTAACTAAACTATGTAATTAGAGCTTTTCTCCCTGGGCCTCCATTGAAAACGGGCTCCCTAAGCCCAGTGGACCTCCCCGGTCATCAAACTAGAAATAAATAAATAAATAAGTCACACAGTCACTCAGGTCATTGAACCACAGGTACCAGTATGACTCTGTCATAGTCCATGTGGGTGTTAATAACCTGAAACGTACTTCCCTTGACTATATGAAGTGAGACATGATCGAGCTTACTGATTATGTGTCTCACGCAGGTATGAGCCTAGCATTGAGTAGCATATTACCTTCTCAAAGGATGATGCCACATTACCAACAGAAAATGATTGATTTTAACAACTGGCATAGCTCTGGTGTCAGTCCAGGAAGGTACAATATTTGACAGCCTTGGAGGACATGGTTGACAGACTTTACCAGGGATGGTCTGCAGTTATTCCTTCTAGGCTTTCAGATATTGGCAAAGACCTTTTCAACCCCCATACTGTCTTTTTTAGGCAATGCCAAACTGATAAACCTACAGACTTAACTGAACCTATGAAGGAATATCTGAAGGTAGTACTGCTCAATGCTAGAAGTCTTAACAAGAAACTCCACTCCCTGCAAGCCCTCCTCTCCTTGGAGAGTGTAGGCATCTGTGTAGTAACGGAGACATGGTTTAAAGTTGCTGACAGTACCCCAGCAATGCAAGGTTATAATGCCTTTCACACCTTTAGACCAGATACTGCACAGGAAGGAACTAAAGGTGGAGGAGTGTCAGTCTATATTAAGACTAATCTCTCATCCAAACTAGTTAAAGTGTATGACCCACTGGAACTCGTACATGTGCAACTCACCATAAACAGGCTGCCGTACCATATCCTTTTAACATATAGGTCCCTCTCCATGTCACAGGAAACCCATACTACCTGTATCAATGTACTAGAGTCCCTCACCAGTCAATCCAGTATGATATTCACAGGGAATCTCAACTATCCCACTATAGATTGGGAATCCCACACCACTTCTAAAGCACAAGCCCAGTGCTTCCTGAACTTTGTTAATACCAACATCCTGGAACAGTTGGTCCATTCTCTTACCAGGGGTACAAACATCCTTGACCTTGTACTCATGAATACAGGGGGCATTGTTCCTCACCCAATGTAATATCTTTGCTTGTCAGATCTGACCATAAAGCAATATTACTTGAAATAAAAATTAAATCTGGGGATCCAGCAAAACCAAAAACCTTTAGGAACTATTCCAAGGCTAACATCTCTCTTCTAAGCAACACCATGGCTAAATAGCAAGCACCCCAAACCCAGTAAACACCATAGAATACACTGAGCTATTTACAAAATCTTTGTACAGACATTTTGCTAGCTGTATAGACCAAGTTGTGCCCACTCATACTAAGAAGAAGACAAACTTAAAGGACAAACCAGCCTGGTGGGATCACACTATCAATCGGTTATACAACAAAAGAAAAAAATCTTGGCCAAGCGTAGGAGGAACAAAGCCATACATACTTAAAGCCCCCTGACCAATCTAAACAGGCAGCTAAAAGGGTTAATTAATACTTCAAATGTTAAATTTGAAAAAACAAGTTTCTCAGGCAAAGGACAACCACAAAGCTTTCTACAGTATGTCTGTATCCTCAGAGGAAGTACACAACAATGAGCAGATCTTATTGTAAATGCCATCATCCACAATGAACTGGAGGCCATAGCCAAACTTTTGCCTGACAGGTTCAGCTTAAATCCTCCCCCCAAAAGAACAAAGGAAATACCACAACACAATCCCCCCAACCATTACTAGAGAATAGGGCATTAATGCACTTTCCAAGGCAAAAAACACATCAATGGGCCTCAATAACATCCCAAGATGTTTAATAAATAGTATGAAACATGACCTCTCTGCTCCACTTGAATCACTTTTCAACTGGAGCCTTCAGTCAGGTTTTGTGTCCAGGGAACAGAAGATGGTTACACTCATTCCCCTGCACAAAACTGGTCCAACCACTGATCCAGGTGACTACAGACCCATACGTCTTACCAGCCTCATATGTAAGGCCATGAAAATAATCCTCATGAACATCATAAAGGAGGACGTAGGTAACCTGCAAATGCTGGGCCCATTACAGTTCAGCTTTGTTAAAGGAATGTCATGCCTGTTAAATTTGGTGGATTTTTTTGAGAGGGTTACCAAAGCATTGTATGAAGGTAAGACTGTGCACATAGCTTACTTCAACCTGGCCAAGGCTTTTGATATAATACCCTATTCAGGCATTACAGACAAGGTCACTAATTTAAGTATAAACCCTTTATCATCTACTAGATAGCCAACTGGCTCACTGATAAGATCCAGGAGGTCAAAACAGATGAGACCACCTCCACCAAGAGGCCAGTCACTAGCGGAGTCTCGTAGGGCTCAGTATCAGGCCTGCTCCTTTTGGCATCTATTTCTCTGAAATATAAGCAAATGCTGAAGGTTTATGGCTGACTAAGTTTGCATATGATTGCACGCTGGGGGTTATCATCAACTCCCCTGACACTAGCATTCTTCAAGAAGGTCTGTCTCTGACTAATAAATGGTGCCAAAGCTATGGTCTTAAACTCAATGCTAAGAAATGCATAATTGTACCTTCAGGGAAATCAACCATCCCAGCTAATTACCATGTTGATAATGCACCCCTAAGAGTCAACCCAGTGATCAGGGATCTAGGTACACACATAGACAGTAGCCTTACCTTTGACCACCACATGGCCACAGTGGTGAGAAAATCCTTTTATGTTGAGCAACTTATAAGTAAGAGCATGGCATCTACGTCCAAAGAGGTCATTATCCCGCTGTGCTCCACCCTTATCAGACCAATCATAGAGTGCAATGGTCTGTTTGGTATGTACCTGAGCGGGCATATGCAGCAACTACAGCAACCTCAAAGGTTCCTTACAAAAAGAATGCAAAATGTAAGAAACCTGCCTTATGTAGAGCACCTTAAAGCTCTTTCCCTCTACTCAGTCTCCTATAGATTGCTGAGGGGTGATCTATGCCTGGCTTACAAGGCATCTGCAAACCCCACACTTATGAATCTCCTACATATTCGTAAGTCAAAAAGTACCAAAAATACAAGGTCTAGGGACCTACATTTTGCCTGTGACTTAAACAGAACATGCTGGAGAGATAGATGTGTGTCTCAGAGACTGCCCCTCCTATGGAACCGACTTCCCATGCATGTGAAGCTGAGTTCATCTATTACCCAGTTTAATCACAACCTAGATAAGTGAATGGAGAATAGGAAATTTACACCAGGCCTGACACCCATGTCCCTTATGGACAGGGGTAACTTATAAATGCCTGGCCCGCAATGTCCTATTTGGATGCAGGATATCATTATTCTTTCAGGAAAACTTGGCTAGGCTTAGAATGGCCCCTTGGGTCATTAGCCAAATAACAGTCTATGAATCTATGAAGGAAGTGAAAAATCAAGACTAGGAATAGATGACTTAGATTTTGAATATTATAACAAAATTAATAAAAATAAGAAATTAATAATCTGTAAAATATTAAATGAATGTGTAGAGAGAGTAATAGATAAAGGGATTAGCAGTAGAATAATTATGTTTATATGAAAAAGAGACGAAAGGACAGATATACAAAATGGAGACCAATAACACTGGGAAATACAGAATATAAAATATTTATGAAAATAATACAAAAAAGGATGCAGAAGGTTTTGAATGAAGTTATAAGCAAAGGGCTTTTTTAATCAAAGGGACAGAAGTGAAGGAAATGTTAATAGTAAAATAAGTAAAATATGATTTTGAATGAAAATATGGAAGTAAGGGTAGTGACATATGTTGTGATTAAAACACTTGAAGAGGTTAGTCATGAACTGATATGGAAAATTCTGGAGACACATGGAACAGCAGAAAAAAATGAAGGTTATAAAAATGCTACAACATGTCACGGGTAAAGGTTATGGTAAATAGCTGGATGGGAGGAAAGATAAATGTTAAAAGAGACATTAAACAAGATGGTCCATTGTGTATGTATCTATTTGTGCTGGTTTGTTTGTTTGTGTCTTTCAGCTTTTCCCGGTTAGGGGTTGCCACAGCGGAACTCCGGTCCGCTAATGATTGGCAGTTGATTTTTATGTACCGCTTGCCAGGCCTGATGCACAACCTTCAACAAAGGTACGCCCATTCATGCATGTCTCCACGCAGAAGACGCTCTAGCTGAGAATCGAACCGGACAGCGTCTTACTATTTGTGCTGGTAATGAATGCAAATAATTTAAACATGTATGTGTGAATTTAAATAAACAAAATTGGAGAGGGGAAAAGGAGTTCTGCCACTTTGTCTGTCATTTGCAGATTATTTAGCAATTGTGGATAAAAGTAAGATATGGTTAAGTGAAGGTACAGTTCAAGCAGAGGAATTATTTTAAAAAGCTTGTTTACAGTTAAACAAGGCAAAGCCAAAGGGTATTGTAAAGCTAAGAAAATATGAGGAATATATTATATTAGGAAGGAAATAAGTATATTAGGAGTGAAATTTGGAGAGTATGAAAATGTAATAGAACAGCGGAAGATAAAGTTGGAAGAAGTAAAAAAATGATATGGTGGAGAAGTTTTATAATTTAACAAAAAAGTATATATGTTAAATATCTACAATTAGGAAAACTAGCAAATTTAGGGGTGCACTGTTTTTCTAGCTAAAATTGAGAAAGATATATAAGAAATATTTTTTAATTTTATTTGGGGATCAAGACTGAATCCGGTGAAAAATGGGACAATAAAACAGAAGGAGGTTTGAACTCAAGAAGTCATGTAGTGTTAGCATCTATACATTTCTTCTGGGTAATACAGAAGGAGAAAGACAGAGAGCTGCAAATGATGGGGAAAGTGCTACATGTAAGGTACAAACAAGTATGGAAATTTGAAGGAGGGAAAGAAGGGGAAACAAGAATCGACAGAAGGAAAAGAATATGAGAATAAAAATATGGAATGTGAAAATAAATGAGTTTGGTAGAAAAGTAAATTTATGGTGCAACAATATTATAAATAAATATTACATGGTATATCCTTTGAAGATGTAAAAATGAGATAAAAATAACAGAAGGAAAGGGTTTGAGAATTTTTATAAAGCAGAGGATTTTCTGTGAAGAATTTTGTTGGATACGTTACCAGTTAAAAGTAACATAAAAAATAAGGTACTAGAAGAAAGAAAATGAAATTAGTGTAATGAAGAACAAACAACAAAACATTGTTTTTCTGGAATGTAAAAAGAATGAGCAGTTTTGGAAAAGTTTTAAAAGGGAATTTAAATTGGGAGGATGTAAACATCCAAATAAGAATGGCGGTGTACCAATGCCAAGACACTGGAAACAGGAAAAAAAATGGTGCAGAGCCACTTGAAAACAGTCGTCAAGTACACGAAATGTATTTGCACACTTAACACAATAAAACCTTGGGGGCTTTCATCCTCATTAAATTAAAAAGGACTTAATCACAGTGAAATAAGAAATTACGTCCTTAATCCCTTATATATATCAACAACAAACACCTGAATACCAATTAATTATACAAAATCAAAACAATGAACATATGTTTTTAAAAACTTCCTTAAAAAGTAATGGCAAATGTTCACTCTCTTCTAACTTCCTGTTTTTTGACATAACCTATCTTTTAAGCCCTATTTAATTCTTCACATCTATTGACCTACCACATTTTGCATCTATTTCAAGTGGGCGACACGGTGGTACAGTGGTTAACATTGTCACCTCACAGCAAGAGGTTCTCCGGTTCGATTCTCGGCTGGGGTGCTTCTGTGGAGTTTGTTGTTGTTTCTCCCTGTGTTGTGGGTTTCCTCCCGGGTACTCGGTTCCTCCCACATTCTCCAGACATATGCATGCATTTATTTTCCCCGGGCCTCTGAAAAAAAAGGGCTCTGTGGGAACTAGTCGACATTCGGTCAACAAATGTTAAATAAAAAAAAAAAATAAAATAAATATTTTTTTCTACTCTATTTTTTTTTTTTTTTTTTTTTTTTTTTATAAATCCAGTAGTATCCATTTCTTTCAGTTATATACATATTTTACATTTGATAATTTTTATCCCATTATCCCATTGAATGAAAAATTTTATCCATATTTACACATTTATATTTCATAAAGATAGCATATCCACACAATGTACTGCCCACCAACATATCACTCATTAATCAAGGCACCACAGTCACTGATTCAGATTTGCAAACCATTTGCTCCTTCTGAACAAACAAGGTTAAATTTTGGCCCAAATTTTTATTTCTTGGTTAAAAAGTTACTTCAGGAATAGAATCTATAAAGTGTTTACTGAAACTTCTATTGCTCATGCTGACACCTTTCTTTATAGTGTGCCTTGGAGATTAATGCTGGAGCCAATGCTCTTCTTTTCTGTTTTAGTAAACATCAACAAAGATATACATTCCTTGAATTTTATCATATATGTTGTTGATGTGATATCCTCTTGCTAAATTTAGATAACTCCTCTAATAATTTACAGCAAAAATAACAGTCGGACTTTATCAACTTATGGAACTGGATCTGTCAAAATCAGCCATCAATAAACCTTAACAAAGTAACAAGTCATCAGTTATATTGCTTGCCACCCATCTAAAGACCAAAAGAAACAACCCTGTTATTACTCAAGTATCTCCTAAATAATGTTATTGCCTATGCAGATCAGCAAAGTCACTCTGGACCTACCCTGGATTATATGCTGTCTTTAAAATTCATATAGAGATGGAATTAACAAGGACCTTATCCCATCTAAAGATTTGTTATAAACCATCACCCCTGCTGTCTCCAATTACATGTATGATTCTTACTAAAAATCTATTGCTATGTAAGTCAGAATACAGGCTTCTAATTCTGACCTTACTGTAAAATAGCAACTCCCACCAACTACAAACCGCGGTTAACAAAATTTACCACTTTGTCATTTTGGCATACTCACATATACATCATTATGAACTGTTTAAAAAGTTACATCATCTTTCTATGACTGCTAGTGCCACATTCCTATTAAACCTTTGGTATTTAAAATTACCAAGCTGCATACTCTCCACCCTTACAGGCAAGGCTTTCTAACAGGGTTCCCACTTACTCCTTGAGAAGCAAGAACAATAGATTCATAGATAGTTACTAGGCATGCACCCCAGTAGCCCAGATTCCCAGTTGCCCCAAAGCACTGGCAGTTTGACAAATGAAGGCTGAGGGAATCAAACCCTGTAGGTAGGAAGCAGCTCATCAACAGCTCATAGTCTTATCCTCTGCACCAACTACCAGACTCACTGGATAGCCCCCCCCCCCCTTGGCTTAGCAACAGGGGAGACAGCATTCTCTAACAATTGGCCCAGCAATTGGGAAGTAGTTTTCCTCTGATATCCATAATGAATAAACATTTGAAGGCTTTAAGACTAATTTAATGGATCGTCTACTTCTTAAGAATGCATGGAGGTGCTTTACAATGGTGGCCATGTGCTTCTGCATGATATACACTATTTCACTCTCAACATTTTAAAATTTGCATTATGTGAATTAACATTTTTTTTCGTGAGGCAAATATATAAATGTATGCATTATAATTTTGGTTTGTTGAGGCAAATATACTGTAAGCTGCGAGACACGTGCAGCTTTGTACATTCTAATTTTACTGTGTTGTGACAAAGGTACTGTAGACTATCTTGTGTTGTTGGATGTAGCACTTAGGTTCATAGGTTCATAGTTATATACTGGGTCTATATTAGATGAATGAAAGTTCATCTTAGCGAACACTCACATGAGCGAATATCCAGGTGCTCAAAACTGCAATTGCCCCCCACACCCCACCTAAATATATATTCCAAATCCGGGATCGCACTACAGTGAGGAAAGGGCAAATATTCCCATCTTCACTGTATCGCGATCACGCAATTGCGGTTTTGAGTTCCGCAATATTCGCTCATGTGAGCGTTCGCTAAGATGAACTTTCGTTCATCTCATATAGACCCTTATATACTAGGCTAACAACCACTGGGGCCTTTATAAGCCTACCTGTGCAATCCAACCTAATTGTGTCCCTATACATTATGGACACTTATTAGGAAGGGGTATGTTAGTTAGGAAGTTTCTAGAGGTTATGGGGGCTATGTTAGTTTAGGCATTACTGTCTGCCTCTTTCTATCAGAGGCATGGTGGCCAGACCCAGGATGAATTTCCAATTTCACATCCATTGGTGAAGGTTATGCTTAAATAGGGTTAGGAAAAGACTCTGCTTCACATGGATGGGGAGCCTATTCCAGAGCATGGGGATCCTCTGAGACACATATCTGTCTCGCCAACATGTCTTACTTAAGTCACAAGCAAAATTTAAATCCTTAGATGTAGTGGTTCAGTTGCTGTTCATGTTGCAGATATGTAAAAGGTCCATCAGAGTTTGATTCAAGGACGCATTGTATGACAGGCACAGATCGCCTCTCAGCAGCCTGTAGGAGAAGAGTATAGAGATGGGGCTTTAAGGTGATCTGTATAGAACAATGTGTTTATACTCTGCATTCTCCTGGTAAGGAACCTTTG
Organism: Protopterus annectens; assembly: GCF_019279795.1. Taxonomy (NCBI): domain Eukaryota; kingdom Metazoa; phylum Chordata; order Ceratodontiformes; family Protopteridae; genus Protopterus; species Protopterus annectens. The sequence goes on from NC_056726.1 coordinate 1,832,863,676, forward strand.
TGGGCATTCCAACTGTTGCACATGTTTGTCAGGCACATGCCGAAGAGAGCATTATACTCAATGATGGGTCTGATAAGGGCTGAATAAAGTGAAGCTATGACTTCCTTGAACCTGGATGCCATTCTCTTACTTATAAGTTAGGCAAGATAAAATGATTTTCTTATTACCTTGGCCACATATTGGTCAATGCCAGATTACTGTCTTCATATTCTCCTAGATCCCTGACTACTGGGGCAACTCTTAGGGGCATCTTATAGATGGAGTAATTAGCCTGGGTGGTAGTTTTCCCAAAAGGCACTATAATGCATTTCTTGGCATTGAATTTTAGTCTGTGACTTTGGCACCAGTCATTTGTCTGTTTTAGACCCTCTTGTAAAATGTTTGTGTCATGGGGAATTGTATGACAGCTCCAAATTTGCAGTCATCTATGAACTTGGTCAGCCAAAGGCCCTTAACTTTAGCCTTTATATCTGAGAAGTAGATACCAAATAGGAGTGATCCTGGCATGGAGCCCTGAGGTACCCCACTGGTGACTAGTCTTTTAGTGGAGGCGGTATCCCCAATTCTGACTTCCTGAGTCCTATCTGTAAGCCTGCTGGCAATCCAGCAAGTTATGTAATAGTTTATGTCCATTTCAGTGAGTTTATCATTTATACCCAAGTGGGGGCATTGTATCAAATGTGTTAGCCAGGTCCAGGTAGGTGGTATGCACTATTTTCCCTCATCCATTTCTTGACGACCTTCTCAAAGAAGTCCACCAGGTTTGATAGACATGATCTTCTTTTGACAAAGCCAAACTGGGTTGGGTCCATTGTCTGAAGGTTGCTTATGTCTCTGTTGATCATTTCCATGATAATTTGTTCCCTGGCTGTGCATATTAATCTAGTTAGACTAATAGCTTTGCAGTTTCTGGGGTCAGTTGATGGGCCACCCTTGTGAAGTGGGATAACCATTGCAGTCCTCCATTCTTGTGGTACAAAGCATATTTTGAGGTTATAATTGAAAAGTGACTCAAGTGGTCCTGGTAGGTCATGTTTCCAGCTATTTAGAAGTTATACTGGGATATTAATGGAGCCCACTGAAGCTGTGTTTTTGGCTTTAGCGAGTGCTACCACAACCTGGTCCCAGTTAAAAGTGTGGGGGAGTTATGCTAGTAGGCATTTCATGAAGGGAAGCATGGGGTTAGTGGGGTGTGAAGTCTGAGCTGAATTTGTTAGCCAGGATGTTTGCTATTTTGCTGTGCTCATTGAAGGTGACACCACTGACCACCAGTATCTCCAGCAGGTCTAGGTATGAGCTATAGGATTATAGGGGCAGAGAGGGTGATCTATAGCTTGCTAGAATATAGCATGGAACTTTCTCTATGGTGATTTGCACATGGATAAATTCCAGGGCATCATCCTGTTTAACTAACGTAGAGTTATGCTCATTGTTAATATAGACTAGGACTCCTCCATCTTTTGTCCCTATCTGTGCTGCTGATGGTATAAATGTGTAGAAGGCACTGAAGCCTTGTACTGCTGAAGTACTTTATGTAGATTTAAACCAAGTCTTGGTAATGGCAAAGATGTCTATACTCTCCAGAATGAGGAGAGTTTTTAGCGTGTGAAGTTTCTTTTTTAGGCTCCCAGCACTGAGCAGTAAAACATTTAGGTTTTTTTGGGGATTTTATTTGCTATGTCAGTAGGTTTACCAATTTGGCATTGTCTAAAAAAGGCTCTAAGGGGGGTGAATAAAGGTTTAGCCAATATTTGGAAGCCATGGGGAGACAGGTGCAGACCATCCTTTGCAAAGCAACGTGGTCTGTTAACCATGTCCTCCCATTATGACAAATATTGAATCCCACTGGAAAAATACAAATTATTGAAGTCTATCATCTTCTGCTCATACTGTGGCATTATCCTTGGTAAGGGCAGAATGCTGCTCAGTGGAGGGCACATACCTACCTGAGACACTTACTCAGAAAGATCAAAAAATGTCTCATTTCATTTGCTCCACATAGAGCTGGGGTCACGGCTGAAAAGGGTTAAATAATTGGCTCACCTGCTTTGGTAAAAAATAGAAAGATAGACAGACAGACAGACATAAGTAGACCAACAGGCAGGCAGGCAGACAGATGAAAGAAATTAATAAATAAATAAAAACAGAACTCCCAAGCCCCGACAAGAAACAAACGAATCAGGACTAATTCTTCTCCTTGGCTATCCAAAGAAACTAAGCAAATTATGCATTGCAGGGACAAATCCTGGAAGCTGTACCAGAAAAATAAGATGCTTTCTACCTTGCTTCAATACACCCAACTTCGCAACCAAGTAAAAAAACTAATCACCTCAGACAAAAAAAACTACTATAATAAACTTCAGTCCAACAATAACAAGAACCCAAAACAATTCTGGAAATCTGTTAATTCCCTACTCCACCCAGGGTCCAGGAATAATCCCTGCCCTGACCCTAGCATAACTGACTCAGAACAAAGCTCTCACTTCAACACATTTTTTACAGAATCCATAGCTAATCTAACCAAATCTTTTCCAGACAATAATCCATCCAACTCTCTTTCCTCTACTCCCAACAACCCTCATAACTGTCCTCTTAATTTCCAGCTCAAACCTGTTCCAACTACTTTCATAAAAAGACTCCTATCCAAACTAAAGCCTTGCTCAAATGCCCCTGACAACATACCTGTCTCCTTCCTCAAATCTGCTGCTGAAGGTATTGCTCTCCCTATCTGCATCCTAATTAACAGATCTTTAAAAGAGTCATACGTACCCAAACTTTGGTGATCTGCCTTCATTCTACCTCTTCACAAAGGAGGCAAAAACAACAATATCTTCAATTTCTGCCCAATTGCCCTACTCTTGCCAATATCAAAAATTCTAGAAAAATGTGTCCACCACCAACTTATGCCAACTGTGCCGCTGCTAACCTACCTGAACTCCTGACTAAAACTCAAATAGCTTTTTCCACTACCGAGAACTGGATGCACCGCAACCATCTCTCTCTCAACTCTAATAAATCTAAAATACTTCTCTTCCCTCCCACCAGGGCTTTCTCTTTCGACAAAAAATGCTTTCAAAGTCCTAAGCCAAAGCAACACTGTCATAGAAGTGGTCCCTTCTGCAAAACTCCTTGGCATTACCGTAGACGAACACCTTAAATTTGATATCCACATCCAACAAAACATAAAGAAAACCCACCAGAAGTTAGGTATGCTCTATAGGAATAACCGCTTTCTCTCCAACTCCTCCAGGCATATTATAGTAACTATCTACCTCCTACCTTCTTTACTATATGGAGCCCCTCTTCTAACTAACCTTCTTCCAACATCTCTAAACTCGAAATTTGCTATAATAAAATCTCCAAATTCGCAACTAAATCCAAAACCTCTACTCACCACTGCCTTACCCTACAATCTCTGAACTGGCTGGAACTCTCTAACCACCTAGATTATCTCCACCTAACCACCACTCATAAATTAATATTCTATCCAGATAAATGCCCAGCTTTAACAAACATCCTTCCCCCTTACATCCCAACCAGATCTCTGAGATCTGAACACCAAAATTTAATCTCTTTCCACAAACCTAAACGTCCTGCAGGCCAACTCCTTCTCTCTTTCACTGTAGGCAAAAAATGGAACTCTCTCCCTCCTTCACTTAGGACTATACCTAATTCTGAATCCTTCAAGACCCAACTTTACTCATACCTATCTACTAAACGTAAATGTTCCTGCTTTCACCCTACATAAATTCATAGAAATTTCCCCTTTGAGCTCTCCATACTCATGCTTCACACTGCACTATAACCTCTTTTTCTATTCTCCTAAAACAAACCTAAGCTAACATCCTCAGATTAAGCAAGTTCTCTCTCTTGACTCCAAGTATGTATATATTGTAAATATCAAGTAATCCACAGATGCTTACTTTTTAGACAGTTGAACTTATTGCTCTGAATGTAAATACCTGCAAACTGTGCTACCTTTGTCTAAATTGCATTATAATGACAATTTATTCACTTGCTGTACCTGATTGCATGAATTTATATATGTATTTTACCTTTGTATTATGTAACCTTTTGTAATCGTGTTGCTTATTGGAGCTTTTCTCCCCGGGCCTCCACTGAAAATGGGCACATTCTGGTCCAGTGGACTTCCCCGGTAATCAAACTGAAATAAATAAATAAATAAATAAATTTTGTTTTGGAATTCCTCTTCAGAACCAGCTAGTGACAACTACATTTCAACATATTTCTAAAGTGAAAATTAAATATGAAGGAACGATATTTAATTTATTTTTCATCAAACAGCAATGTAATATGTTATGTTTAGCACATTAACACCGGTGAATTCATCTGATATTACAGCCTTCAGTGCATTTGCATGACTTATCATTAGTAATTTTTCTCTGTATTCTATTACTTTGTACGTAAGAACGATTTGCTTCTTCACGTGCCATATCTGTTTTACCACAATACTGGGTGCCTCCATCTATTTATTTCATAGAAACTAATTACCTGGAATTTTCTGGTGAATGCTCCTTTTGCTAAATAAAAACTGACTACCACCTAGTGGCCAAAAACAAAACATGACCCTGTTATAATATTTATAGTATATTCATCCACTTGGCTCTGTCTTGCTATGATTTAGCAAACACTTTTCCTCACATTGAACCTTGCTCCTTTCAGACTTCCTAATTTTCATTACAAAATTAGATCTATTAAGGATAAATACATTGTTAAATTGCTCACTACAGTCTGTACAAAAATTATTTTCACTACCTGTACTATAAAAATAAGAATGTGCTCCTTCTTACTATCTGCTACAATTTTAAAGACCACTGCTATGATGCCTTATTTTCAGATTTGCAAATGTTTGCCTTATTTTGGGCTTTTTCTTGCTGCATTTGAAGTGATTCCAGCTGAAATGCAAATGCTACTTACTGGTATATCACAGCCACAGTATCTGAAAATTACCTAGATATCTGAACTTGTAAAATTGACAAAATGGAGTCCTGAGGTAAATCCTGAACCTACAACTGACTGGCTAACACCCAGATACTTCTCTTATTTCTGTTTGCAAATCTGCACTCTTAGAGGTCAGCTGGCCAACATACTGTAACTAACATATGCAGATCAAAAGGGTGTGCATTTACTAAAATGGTAAGAATGTTACTATGTTTTTCAGCTCATTCTTATTTGTTTCATAACTGTGTCATTTACCAATTATTGTAATTTTACTGAGCATAAATGCTGTAGATCATGGGATCACCTACGTTTGTTACCTCTGCATTGTGCGCAACACAGTTATTTGTTAATATTCTAAAATGTTCTAAAATAAATAAAACATCACTATTCCATGTAAATGTGCGCAAAGGAGTAGTCTGTATATAAAACTATGTGGACCTCTAGTTAACATATTCTTGGTCCTTTACTGTGACCAATCAAATGTGATTAATCATCGGTTTTATTTGTTTCCACAGTTGTGCTAAAGAACTACTAACTGTAAATGTGTTACTCATTATTTGTACTTCATCCAAAATGAGTCAGTCTGTTTTGTTTGTTATCTAAAGTGAAGACCTGATGTTTTATAATCTAAGTTAGTGGCTAGGTAGTTAACTTTAAACTTTACCAACTTTGGGAAGTAAACCACCCAACCAGTTATTACCTTTTTTATGTTAAAAGTCTGCTGATTGCCCTTATAATTGATGCCCAGAAAGCCTTTGATAGGGTTGATACAAATTTCTTGTTTGATCTTTTACCGTATTTTAATATATCACATGAGTTTGTCCAAATGTTACAAATATTATATAGTAATCCCTATACTACATTGTATATTAATAAAAACTTCTCTAAAAGAATACAGATTAAGAATGGAACACGCCAGGGTTGCCCTTTGTCCCCTTTATTATTTAATATCTATCTTGAACCATTGTTTTTATATATTAAACAAAATGTTTATCATAATGTCCCAATAATTTATAGAACTAAAATATTAATGGCAGCTTTTGCTGACGATCTTAGCATTTATTGTGCATCTCCATTATCAGATACTGAAAAATTATTGAAGGCTGTTAATGAGTTCTCAAAAGTCTCTGATTATAAAATTAACTTGAAAAAAACAATATCTTCCCTTTAAAGACACCTAAACCCTTTTCGTTATTGCCCTTAGTGGGACAGGTATCATTTAAAGAAAATATTAAATATCTAGGTATTGAGTTCTCTACAGATAATAAAGACTTTTACAATAATAATATTAAAGCAATCTGGGAACAAATAATTTCGGATTTTGGGAGATGGAAAAATTTACGACTGCCAATGTTAGCAAAAGTTTCAATTATCAAAATGAACATATTACCATGATTGCTGTATATTTTTAGGTCAGCCAATGTATTACTTTTGAAGACGTTTTTTAAAAAGATTCATAAAGAATTGGCTAAATTCATTTGGGAACCAAAGAAAACCAGGATATCTTATGATAAATTAATGACCCCAAAAAATAGAGGAGGACTGGAATTACCTAATTTTGAAATGTAATATTTAATTGTAAATTCTAATAGAATTTTAAGAATTACAATTATGATATAAATAATACTAAGTGGACACCACTTTGGGTAGTTCTGAATTATAAATATATTCTAAAGTTAAATATCAATCCTAAAGCAATACTTTTTTTAGGTAAGGATACGTTGAAATTCTATGGGATTATTGAACACATCAAAACGAACATATTTTCTTTGCATAACTTATTTCATTCATTAGATTTGGTTCAACATATGATGGTTTTTCAACCCTTTCATAAGAATCCTAATTTAAAATTGAATAATCAACTAATTGATCTCAACAAGTTTCCATTGATAGTTAATCTAACTTTGATTGATATATATAAACATCTTGACAGTTCGGCCAACCAAATAAGACAAGAACTTAACTTACCTAAAAAGTATCTGGTTATTCTGAGACAAATTAGAGAACTCACTATAAGCTATTTTGAAAGCTTTAAACCGGAAGAAGAGGCTATTAATAGATGCTCTTTGTTGTGGCAAGCTCTTCAACAGGATCTTAAATATATCACTACAGCAAATCAATTAATTAAAGAATTTCAATTTCATGATAAAATTTTGTTATCAAACTACTGGGAAGAGAAAATTTTACTGACAGATAGAAGTAATATGTTAAAAGCAATTGACATGACCATCAAATCTACTTCTCTTCAAAAATTAATATATACCCAGTTGATGATTTGGAACAATGCATATTATACACGCCCTACTCTGCATAAATTTAATCCCAAAAATTCACCAACTTGTCCATATTGTAAGAATCAACCAGCTGATCTTCTTCATATGTTCTAGAGTTGTAAATGTATTTTCAAACTTTGGAATTCCCTTAAGAGTCAACTTCAGAAGGTGGGTTACCAAAGTACAACGTTATCATGGAAATGTATGATTCTGCATATTCCCCTGAAAGAGATCCCTAAATCACAAATTATTATATATATTAATATTTTTCTATTGATGAAGCTTTATATAGCTTCAAATTGGTTAGACCCATCTAAAACTTCATGGCAGAACTTTAGAGTTCTAGCAACAAAACATATATTGGCTCATAAATTACTATTAAACCCACAAAATGAAAATGTTAATAATCCAAAAATTTGGGAACAGATTTTTAATATTATACTAGCATAGTATTTTCAACTTGCAAATATTAATAATTATTTATGTGTGTGGAGAGAATTTAGTAATCAACTGTCTATTACTTGCATTTACTCTTATGCTTTTTTATATTTAAATGTATTACATGGAAGCATTCTTGTAAATATTGTATATAGAGTGTGGTTATTAGTAATATTAGTTAATGTTTGATTTGTGAATATATGTTATTTTTGATCTTACTTGTGTTTGAAAATAATATAACAATAAAGATTTATTATGGGAAAAAAAAAGTCTGCTGATGGTAGAAGATGTGCAGTTTGTTGCAGATTCAATTCATCAAGTGCAACCTTAGAGGTAGTAAGTGGAGTGGGGAATGAAGCCCCTAAGAGTGCAGAGTGGGGGGTTACAGCAGCCTAAAGAAACTTACGACAACAAAACCACTTCTTTAGAATACAAATTTAATAACTGCTTTTGCCAGAAATGACTTCTTCAGAAAACATTCACAAACAAAAATCTACAGCTTTTATACAAGTCAAAATATCCACAACCAATGAATAATAATATACAAGGGAATTTTTATTTAATACTATAAATGAGATACGTAATAAAAGATAGACCTATTTTTGGCCTATTCTTTTATATGGATTTCCAAAGAAAGAAGGTAGTGAACGAGGAGGCCTTTCGGTTGAGCAGGATTTAACTACTAGATTTTGCTGTGATATGTCTGTTGACAGTTTCAGCATTAGGAACATCATTCAGAATAACTGGAAAATTATTGCTGGTAATAATGACAATAGTGAAGGTAGTAGAAGGTAGTGCCTTTGTGTATAAGAAAAACTATTGCATTAAACAGCTTCTGAAGAATGAATATACTAAGATTCTTCCACCTATGACTCAAAAAATGTGGGGACCTATAAATGCACTGGATGTAGTATTTGTAGATATATTCATGAAGGTCCCTACACAGCTTTACAACATATGTCTTATACTATAGGGGTGAATGAGGGGTATATATGCAATACCAGAGGAATGCTTTATATGGCTTTGTGTTCGGGATGCCCAGACTTCTATGTGGGTATGACCACTAGTAGCTTGCATAAAAGGATTAAAGAACATATGTATGCTATAAAGACTAAAGACAGCAGTAATGCTCTATATGGGAACTTATTTCAGTGTGAGAAATACAAAATAATTCTTTTTGCTGTTTTAGAATCAGCATTGTTGGATCAGAAGGAAGGTAACTATAAAAAAAAATATATAATATAATAGAAAAATGTGAAACTAGATGGCAGATTAAGTTGGCTGCCGATAATCCCCCTGGTTTAAATGAAGCAATAAACATCAAATATTTTCTTAGAGATACAAAATGTACCATCACATAAAGGGTTAATAACTTCAGAAATTGTTTTTTATTAAGTATTTGATTGTTTTACTGGCATTTTAAATCCATTGGTTGTGGATATTTTAACTTCTATAAAAGCTGTAGATTTTTGTATGTGAATATTTTCTGAAGGAGTAGTTTCTGACAAAAGCGGTTATGAAATTTGTATACGCTAAAGAAGTGGTCCTGTTGTCCTTGGAGTACCTAGCTTTACAGTGTTAGATTTTAGTTGGTTATTTTTACACTGGTTTTTCGGGTAATACTTCAGTTTTTTTATTATTTTAGCATAAAGAAACTTATTTTAACTCTTTTTTTTGTAGCAGATCCATATTGATAAGTGCTGTTTCAACAAGAAGAGTTTACAATGAACAATCATGCTTCCTATGATACAATACTCTGGTTTTACCAGGTACAACTTTTGCAACCTTTTGTAGGAGCTTATGTTTCTCTAAATCTAATGGTGAATAATCTACTTGTGCTGCATTCAATTAACTTCAAATTGATAAAGATTTTAATGTTCTTGTGGCTGGGAATTACTTAATAAGATTGCTTTTGAAACTCACTCAGGAAGCTGTTGTTTGTCACACAGTACTACCTGCACACTATTACATCAGTGCTGACTATGTTACAATTTTAAAACTTTTCGTTGTGATTACACTTTGTTCATCTCATTGCCATACACTCCACTTCCCATTGTTGTACATTTATTTGGAGTATATTCGTCAAATAACTGGGTGTACTGAAGATCTTTTCCAGAACCTTAGATGACCTCTAATATTTTATTTAGTGCCTCACTTGACTGGTAAGACCTGATTAAATGTTCCCTTCCTAACCCTATTTTATAACTGTATCCCTATCCACTCTACATGTGCTTGTTCCAATTTACAAATGAACAGTTCTACCTGTGCCTATTCTGTACTGACACAAGGTTTGTCAGAATGACTTACTGTATCTCTGAATCCTCCTAATCCAGATGAAGCATTTAAGTGCATTTACAATAACTGCAGTTCTGTTTTCTGTTTAAACTGAAGAGCAGGGGAATTAGTAACTAAATCCCAGTTCTTAGTTTGTTCATCCCTCTAACATTTGTCAGTGATTGAATTAAACTAAAGGTACCCATAATCAGCTTACTCTTTGTAAAGTTATATGGATATGGGAAATTAGTTAATCTTTGGTCACCTCGCTGTTAGAAGTGTGTTTGTAGAGCTCTATAGCCTGACACCCTCCTAATTTCATTGTCATCTTCCGATACAGACCTGTGAGATTGTTTCTGTGTTATTGTTTTATGTCTGTTTAGTGAGTTTCATTGCCTAATATTTAAACTACTTAAAGTCTCAACTTGTGGATACCAAGCAACTTTATTAATTCTGCTGTTCATTTTGTAACACACTGATGAACAAGTCCAGTTATGCAATTTCTTTGCCATTTCCTTATTTGGGCTTTACACCTGTTGTCTCACTGAGCCAGTGACTGGCTACCTGTTTTCCACATCTCCCCTCCTGATTTGTTTACTTATTCATGTTTCTCTTACAACCCCTTCTTTTTTGCTTGTTATAAACTACTTAGCGTTGTTGCCTCACAGTAAGACGTTGTCCTGTTCAGTTCTCAGCTAGAGCGTCTTCTGTGTGGAGACATGCGTGAATGGGCATACCTTTGTTGAAGGTTGTGCATCAGAGCTGGCAACTCGGCACGTAAAAATCTACTGCCAATCATTAGTGGACAGGAGTTCTGCTGTGGCGACCCCTAACCGGGAAAAGCCAAAAGACACAACAACAACAATGTAAACTACTGACTGCTGTTGTCTTCCATTGTATTCCTTTTCACAGGATAATCCTATTAATATCATATTAGTTTTTCATCTGTAATATGGGACAAGCCTGTGGAAAAAAATGCATGAAAAATACAATTGAAAGGCAATGCTAATCAACATGTAACTGCACAAGCCCTGTAAAAAGCAATGCAGAGATATGAAGAAAAGGATTGGTCACCTTACAAAAAAGGGCCCACCGGTGAATAAATCTATTCTGCAAGGCAATGAACCAGTTTCTGAAGTTAAGCTACAAATGTTGTTGGGGATAAGTGCAACAGAGTCATTGTCAACTCATGGAGATCCAGTGATTAATTGTTCTCAACTGTATCTTGTCTTCATTCAAATGACTCATCACTGAAAGAGGAGCAATCATAGCTGTAGTTATTGCATCTGTCCAAAAGACACAACTACACCCCCAATGCCAGCTACATAAACAGCTGATATACTTTATGTTTTATGCCAACTGCATTCCAAAGCTCCATATAACCGCTAACACTTGCTCATCTTCTTCACTGCAGTAAAGGGAATTTCTCACTACTTTCATTTCCAACCCTATATTCGACTCTTAGGTCCTGAAGCTTCTACAAAGATAAGACTTAATTATTTGTCCATATCACCACCAAATAAAACCATCTTTAGGGATTTCTCCAGGGTAATTCTGCTTCAACTTGTAGAAGACATAGATAAAATCCCCAACAATCCCCCACAAATGGACCTGACTAAGAAGGCTGATGCATTCACCTCCTACTTTCATCAGCACTTAAAGCTACATAAAAAAGTTAGTGCCCCTCTACCCTAAATATAGGTTCATAGGCAGTTACTAGACATGCTGCCCAGGAGACCTTTAAGGAGCCTGACTCAATTACCCAATTGTCCCAAACCATTGTCTGGTTAAGTGACCTGCTCAAGGTCACACAGCAGGCAAATGAAGGTGGAAAGATTCAAACACTGTAGCCTCGGCACAGGAAGCAGCTCGTTAACGAGGCAGAGGTTTAGTCCTTTGCACTAACTGGTAAATGGTAAATTTTGGAACTAAACCTCTTTGGTGCAGCTCCTGTATTAATAAGTTGAATAACAAAAGAAGGAAAATAATGAAAAGTTGTTAAGAAATCCTCATCCCCATCCCGCCTCCTGAAGACCACAATGAAACATGTCAGCAAGGAACTTAAGAGTCCTACTAGACAATGTAAGGCAGAGTACAAGCTGAAGGTCCCCGCAGATGCCAAAGGAAACTACAAATGTTCCATTAGTTATGTCAGAAAATTAACAAATAATGTCCAACAATGTAATGAAGTCATCAGTGATGACATCATGTATTCCAATTCCAAGGAATAGCCAATTTATTAGCAGACATGTTTAAGGCTAACTTTACTCTACCTATCCATGACATGGTTCCCGCTATCCCCGACAGTTCACTTTTCCCTAAAATCACTTTGAAACACATCTTAGGATCCCTAGCAAAGGTTAACAACAATACTTGTATGGAACTAAACAACATACCAGGCTACATTCTCATCAGTAACAATTATTCACTATCTGAGCCTCTACTTAAACTGTTAAAACCACAGCCTAGCTACAGGTGTTGTGCCTGATGCCTGAAGAGCAGTAACTGTGACTCCCCTACACAAAGGTGGCCACTCAACAGACCTGGGTAATTATAGGCCCATCTGCCTCACCAATCTTATATACAAAGCCATGGAGAATGTCAAAGCAGAACTCATTTATGTGGATAAAGGCAACATTGCCAATCTAGACCCCAGTCAGTTCAGTTTTGTGAAAGGAGGCCCTGTCTCCTAAACCTAGTAATTTCTTTGAAAAGCTTACAGAGATTGTGGACAGTGGTCACTCAGTGCACATTGGTTATTTTGACATGATCAAGTCTTTTAACGCAATCCCCTGCACTGATATTATTGAAAAATCAGACAAGCTTAATGTAAATTATGTAGTCTGTTGGTTTGCAAATTGGACTTTTCCCCTAGCAGGCTCATCACTGAATTCAATGTCTCCTTTGATGTCAAATCCAAGCATATCACTCAATTGAAAAGGCCCAAAGATTAAGTATTTTCTTCTGATTTTTTGTTTAAAATTACTGCTTTGCCGCCTACTTTTCAGCGTTTTCCGGCTTGCTAAAGTTTATATCTGTATTAGAAACAGTATTTAGAACACATCTAGAGCCTGTTTACTGCATTTCCTGTGTTGCACTTAATTTAAAATCGTTTTTTTTCTCTTAAAATTGCATTTTACCTGACTCTGGCCTAGCACTCAAGTGTGGGGTCATTTATTGCACTGTTCTGACTATTTTGCTACTTGTGTATCTCTGCTACCTTTAAACTAAAACAAAAAATCTTGCATTTTTCCCACTTTCTGAAATTTAAGAAAGTTCAGTTACAGATTTGCTGTTCTGAACTGTTTGTAAGTTTCTTGGAGGCCAGTGCTTGCTTGGGCTAAAGGGAAGTCTCTGTGTTCACCAGTGGCAGTGGTTAACACTGAGCAGCCTGCTTGTCCCTGTAGTAGTGGATACTGCCTAGAAGCTGTAGTTTTATTGGCCATTTTGGGTCAATTCCAAACTCCTTGATCTCTCTGTCTTAAAATCCTGCAACTCTTTTTTTGTGAGTTCTTGCGCACAGAGCAGCGTAACTATTCCCGGCTCCACAAAGTCTGCTCTTCACTTTTTCCCTTAGAACTGCTCTAAATCTCAAAATAAGCACTCTATTTTCATTCTAAAGCCCTGCACTTGCTCGTATAAGTAATCTCATAGGTAAACACAAATAAACTTAAGCACTACATCCTTTTATACTCCTTTTAAGCACTTGCTTCCTACTGGTTCTTTCTGATCAGTCAATAAGTAGTTCCCTATATTATTCAGGCATGTCCAAAGGTCAGTTTCAAGTTTACTCTCCAGTCCAGCTGGTGAATCTGGGAATCTTGAGGCAATGTTACAACTGCCTTATGTATACAGACCACCATCTCCTCCTCCTCCCAACAAGCTCAAATATATGTGAGAGATGCAACTATATAGCCAAACTGGAAGCTAAGCTCTCTCAACCCAGTACTGGCAGAGCCTGTCAGGAGGAGAAGGTAACTACACACACCACAAATCCAGTCTCACATAGACCTATCGCATCAGCAAACCAAACACATAAACACACAAAAACATACTCGGAGGCGCTAAATAAAAATATGCCTAAGCAGCAGAGACCTCCAAAGCAGACATCCAAGCAACCCCTACCACAAAACAATACCCATGTAGCACATAGCTCACAAAGTCAGTGTGCCACACAGTCACAGCTCTTAAGGCTAAACAACACACCTAATACACTTGTAATAGGTGACTCTATTGTCAGACACACTGACGTCCCACTCACCAGTCTGAACAAGGAGAAGGTCACTGTAAGCTGCCTGTCAGGTGCCAGGATCCACCACATAACACAAGCACTCAGGTCACTCCAAAGCACGTACAAATATGAGTCCATCATTGTCCATGCTGGTGTAAAAGACCTGAGATGTACCTCCCTGGACTACATGAAAAAAGACGTAGAGGAGCTCTTTGATCATGTAGCCCAGGCTGGTATGACCCTGACCTTGAGTAGCATCTTACCCTCACCAAGAATGATGCCACAGTATAAAGACAAAATGATCAATTTTAACAATTGGCTAAAGTATTGGTGTCATTCAAAGGGGATCCAGCGTCTGTCAGCCTGGGATGACATGCTCGACAAGCCACATTGCTTCACTAGGGATGGCTTGCACCTGTCAGCAAAGGCTCTTGCCTCCCCCATAGTGCCTTTTTTAGGCAAGGCTCAAAAGACAAACCCACCTCCATAGACAACACAAAGAAAAAAAAACTAAGGGTAATGCTGCTCAACGCCAGAAGTCTAAACCTCAAGATGCACGCACTCGAGACTCTCCTCAGTATGGAGAATATCGATATCTGTGCAGTAACAGAAACCTGGTTCAAGGCTCCCGAGAGCACCCCAGCACTAACAGGTTATACTTCATACCATGCTTTCCGGCCCCAAAACTCAGACCGAACCACAAAAGGAGGGGGAGTATCCATATTTATCAAAGATACCCACACCTCCAGGTTAGTGGCACTGCATGAAGCATCGGAGACCATTCATGTGCAACTAACAGTGGGCAAAACTGCCTTTCAGTTTGTAGCCTGCTACAGACCACCCTCCCAAACATAGGAACCTCATTTGGCTTTCCTGAGAACACTGGAGAATATGAAGGTCTCTACAAACACCATTATATTGGGTGACTTCAACTACCCAAACATTGATTGGGAAAACTACTGAAGCCCAAACACCCTCGCCCAACGGTTCCTAGAATTTATAAACTCAAATGCTATGGAACAACTAGTCACCACTCCCACAAGAGGGGAAAACATATTGGAACTGGTCATTACCAACATGGGGTCTCTATGTTCCACATCAGAGGTATACCCCTTATTGGTAAGATCAGACCATAAACAAATCTCACTGGACATCCATATTCCATCCCCACCCCTAGCCAAGGAAATCACGGTGAAACCTTCTCAAAAGCAAACTTCACACTTCTCAAAACCGAGGTGGAATCCTTCAAAGCCCCCAGGCCAGTGGAAAATACGGCCCAAAATGCAGAATCCTTTACAAAAGCATTCTATGGACACCTACAGGAATGCATGGAGCATGCTATCCCAAATAAAACCAAGACTCACTCCTCCAAAGGCAGGAGACCTGTCTGGTGGACCCCGGCCATAAATAAGCTATACAACAGAAGGAAAAAGCTACTACCTGATAGAGCAAAATCCCAAAAAGGGAAGGCGTCTCTGATCAGTACTAGCAAGAAACTATGATCCCTCATAAAATCATCTAAGGCCAGCTTCGAAAGAAAAATTGCACAAGACACTAAAGTTAATCACAAGGCCTTCTTTAGTTATGTCAGAAACCTGGGAGGCAACTCCCAGATATGCTCTGAGTTAGTGCAAAATGCCAAAAAATACGCTGAACCCACAGACATTGCCAACATCCTGGCAGAAAGGTTCAGTGCAAACTTCTCCCCCCCCAAAAGAGCAAATGTCTATCCCAACAGAGTGTAGCCTCCCTGACATCACAGATGCACAGGTGAGAGCTGCCCTTTCCAAAGCAAAAAACACAGCATCAATGGGACCAGACGGTGTCCCGGGCTGCATCTTACACGAGCTCCAAGAAGAACTAAACCCTCATATAAAGTCACTGTTCAATCTCAGCCTTACTACAGGATATGTACCCAAGGAATGGTGTACAGCAACAGTGGTCCCACTCCACAAAGGTGGTGCCACAACAGACCCCGGAAACTATCGCCCTATAAGCCTGACTAGCCTGGTCTGCAAAGCTATGGAGCGTACCATCATGAAAATCATAAACAAAGACATTGGGAACCTCCAGACACTGGATCCTACCCAATTCGGCTTTGTTAAGGGCAGATCTTGCCTCTTGAACCTGGTCGACTTCTTTGAAACAGTTACCAAAGTCATAGATGAAGGGAAGGTAGTCCACACAGCCTACCTGGACCTCGCAAAAGCCTTCAACACAATACCCCACTCGGGCATCATAAATAAGCTCACCAGCTTAAATATCAACCCCTACGTCACAAGATGGGTTGCAAACTGGCTCAGGGATAGAACCCACATGGTCAGAATAGCAGGTGCCATGTCAGACTCTAAACCAGTTACAAGTGGCATCCCACAAGGCTCAGTCCTGGGACCTCTCTTGTTCAGTATATATTTCTCTGAGGTACAGGCTAACACGGGTGGACTATGGCTGACCAAGTTCGCAGATGACTGCAAACTGGGTGCCATAATCGACTCTCCAGCTGACACAAGCATCCTCCAAAAGGGTCTCACAGAGACGGATAACTGGTGCCAGAGCCATGTCCTAAAGCTAAATGCCAAAAAGTGCATAGTTATCCCCTTTGGGAAAAACAAAGTGCCCACAAATTACCACATAGGTGGTAATCCATTAAGTACGGAAGAAGTAATTAGGGACTTGGGGACCCAAGTAGATAGTAATCTCTCCTTTGACAATCACGTTGCCAAAGTGGTTAGAAAGACCTTCTATATAGCCCACCTTATCACGAAAGGGTTCACATCTAGATCAAGAGAGGTCATTGTGCCCCTCTACTAATCACTTATCAGGGCCATAATTGAGTACAATGCCCCGTTTGGGATGTACCTTACCTAACACCTGCAGCAACTGGAAAGACCCCAAAAGTATCTCACCAAGAGGATCAAGGGACTCAAACAGATGCCATATGCAGCTCGGCTAAAGAAACTCCAGCTCTACTCAGTTGCGTACCACCTACTCAGAGGCGATCTGTGTCTGATGTATAAAGCCATGTCCAACCCAGAATTAATGGACATGCTTCACCTCAGGAAATCCAAATCCCTTAGAGCTACATGCTCCAGGGACTTGAACCTCAACACAGAAACAAATAGGACATGCTGGAGGGACAGATTCATATCCCAGAGGCTCCCCTCACTCTGGAACAAAATCCCAATCCATGTTAGGCAGAGCCCCTCACTGACCCTTTTCAAGAGAAATCTTGACAAGTGGATGGGAGATCGTAAGTTTACCCCGGGATCTCTTCTGTGTCCCTGCTTGACAGAGGTACAGTAAACTAACCTTAAAAGAGCTACCTTCTGTGACCTACTATACAGAGGCACAGTCAACTAATCTAAAAGGGTGGCGAAAGCCAAACACACTCTGGCTAGGCTTATAGATGCCCTAGAGCAGGTAGCCTAGTATCAACCTATGAATCTATGAACCTATAAGAAAATTAAAGGCCTTAAATCCTTCAATTATCCAAACAGATTAGCACAAATCTCATTATATTCAGTAGCTTACCAATGAACCGTGAAAGACCTAATCCTATTTGACTTTCAATTTCTTAGCAAAATCAGGGAATCTGCAAAAAAAAAACAAACACTGGGAACCTAAATCCAGACTAAGAAATAAGCAAGATTCAATGGAGGAATAGGTTCCTAATTAAATGTATTCCTAGCCTTTGAAATAAGTTACCACTACAGGTCAAACAAAATACCACTTTGGGTACTTTTAAAGCTAGTCTTGATTACTGAATGGGTAGATACAGATTTATACCAGGGTTATTATGTACTGCCCTCCTCAGTTTGGGAGGTGAGCACTATTAAGTGCTTGAAAAGTTGCAAGATCTTTTAGTTGTGTCTACTTAAAGGTGTAAATGGCAAAGTATATTACGGTCCCCTGTAATCACTTGCCCAGTATTTTATCTCTGTTCCTGTATTTCTAGTACACCACAGAAATACTTTGATGTAGTAACAGAAACTATATGCATACCTGCTGACTGGCTCATAAACTACAGCCATAGACAAAGCTGCCTTTCAGCTGTAAAAAGGGGCTTTCGTTACATTTCTACACAAAGGGAGACCAGCAGAAACAATCAACACCCATAGATCAATATCACTCTGCTTAGGTTATGGAAAGGGTAGTCCGTCAACAACTATTATTATAACTAAAGTTTAAAAGTATCATTTCACCATCTCAGCACAGCTTTCAGTCTGCCCATAGACTGCTTGCAGCATTAGTCACCATGAATGAATAGATCAGTAGAAAACTCCATAATGCTGTAATCACTGGATCATTTATCTTAACTTGCCATAAGCTTTTTTTTTAATATTTATTGGAAATTCCACCTACCCACAATGCTTCTCATAGCAGATTTTTGGACCTTTTTCATCGATTACTGCTTACCAATTAAGGGTTCTTCTTCATCCTCCAGACACGTTACAGTTTAGAAATAGCACTACCTATGACATGGAAAATTCTGCAGCTACTGTTCCTCTGATAAGCAGGATGTCTCCTCACCCAATCTGTGAAGGCACTGACATTGTGGCAGAGAGATCACATCATCATACTCAATGTCTTCCAATGCCATGGATATGTGACAAGCTTAATTTTTTTTCTGAGTCGTAAGCCATAAAATGTCAGCAGAAGATAAACCAGGCCCCAGCTGGCTGAAATAGTACTTATAGGTTCATAGGTAGGTACTAGGCTATTAGCCCTAGGGCCTATATAAGCCTAGCCAAATGGTACCCTGGCTTTTGCCACCCAAGAAAATTATTTTTCTGTGCCCCTGTCAAGCAGAACCACAGAAGTGACCCCCAGGGTGAATTTCCTATCTCCCATCCAATCATCAAGATTTTTCTTGAAGAGTGCTAATGAGGAGCTTTGTTTGATATAGATAGGTAGATTGTTCCAGAGTATGGGAAGTCTCTGGGACAGGAATCTATCCCTCCAGCATGTTCTGTTTATTGTGGTGACAAGGTTTAGGTTCCTAGAGCATGCAGCTCAGAGGGATTGGGAATTCTTTAAGTGGAGCATGTCCAACAGCTCTCGGTTTGACATAGATTTGTATGTTAGGCAGAGATCGCCTCTGAGTAGGTGATATGCGACAGAGTAAAGCTGGAGTTTTTTGAGACTGTCTGCGTAGGGCATATGTTTGAGGCTGGTAATCCTCTTTGTGAGGTATTTCTGCGTCATGTCCAGTTGTTGCAGATGTCTAGTGAGGTACATACCAAAAGGGGCGATGTACTCTATAATGGGTCTAATGAGCGATGAGTAGAGGGGAACAATGACCTCTTTTTTCCTGGATGAGAAACCTTTTGTAATGAGGTGTGCCACATAGAAGAATTTCCTGACTACTGTGGCGATGTGATTATCAAAGGAGAGACTACTGTCCACCAGTGTCCCAAGGTCTCTTATCACACTTTCAGTGTTAAGTAGACTACCGCCTATGTGGTAGTTCATGGGTATAGAGTTTTTACCAAAAGGGATGACAATGCACTTTTTGGCACTGAGTTTGAGGCACTGGCTTTGACACCAGGCATCTGTCTCAGGGAGGCCCTTTTGTAGGATGGCCACATCGTTAGGAGTTTTGATTATGGGTCCTAGTTTGCAGTCAACTGCAAACTTCATTAGCCAAAGGCCTTCTGTGTTAGCCTGTACTTCAAAGAAGTAGATACCAAACAGGAGAGGACCCAGGACTGAACCCTGTGGTACTCCACTTGTCACTGGTCTGAAGTCGGATTTGGAGTCTGCTACTTTTACAGTGTGGGTTCTGTCAGTGAGCCAGCTGGCAAACCATCTTGTGACATAGGGATTTATACGTAGTTTAGTGAGTTTATCTATAATTCCAGAGTGGGGGATGGTGTTGAAAGCCTTGGCGAGATCTAGATAGGCTGTGTGAACCACCTTACCCTCATCTACGGCTTTGGTGACTGCTTCAAAGAAGTCTAACAGGTTTAGGAGACATGATCAGCCTTTAACAAACCCGAACTGGGTAGGGTCCAGAGTCTGGAGATTACCAATGTCATTGTTTATAAGTTCCATGATGACACATTCCATAGCCTTGCAGACCAGGATGGTCAGACTAATGGGGCAGTAGTTCCTGGGGTCCGTGATGGCTCCCCCTTTGTGGAATGGGATAACCATTGCTGTGCGCCATTCAGTGGGCACAAAGCCTGAGGTGAGGCTATGATTGAACATGGTACTTAGGTGGGGTGCCAGTTCATTCTGTAGTTTGTGTAGAATGCAGCCTGGGATGTTGTCAGGTCCCAAGGATGCTGTGTTCTTGGCTTTGGAGAATGTGTTTTTTTACCTGTGCAGCCATGATTACAGGAACTTTACATTCTTCCGGTATAGAGATGGGCCCTTTAGGGGGTGAGAGAGAGGGGTAAAGTTAGCACTGAACCTATCTGCCAGGATGTTGGCAATATCAGTTGGTTCTGTATATTTAGTGCCATTGTGCTGTAAATCAGAGCAGATCTGAGTGTTGCCATTGAAATTCTTGACATAGCTATAGAATGCTTTGTGGTTGTCTTTAGAATCAGTGGCGATTTTGTTTTCATAACTAGCTTTGGAGGATTTTATGAGGGTTCTCAGCTTCTTACTGAAGCTGACCATGGAGTTCCTCATATCATTGGATTTTACTCTTTTTTGCAACAGTTTCTTTCTTCTGTTGTAGAGTTTGTTTATGGCAGGGCACCACCAGATTGGCTTCCTTTTTTTGAAGGATAGCATCTTGGTTCTGCTAGGGATTGCACGATCCATACACTCGCAAGTGCTTATAAAGTGCATTTGTGTAGGATTCAGTAGCCATACCTCTACTGTCCGTCAGCGTGGGTGTCATGAAGTTTGCCACTTCTGTCTTAAGAAGCATGAAGTTGGCTTTGGAGAAATTTTTTACGGTGGTTTCCCTAATGGGGGGTGGGAGTGGGATATGGATGTCTAGGGTGATTAGCTTGTGGTCGGATCTGACCAACGAGGAATTAACCTCTGGTGTGGAACACCAGTTGCCCATGTTGGTAATGACCAGGTCTAGGATATTGCTGCCCCTGGTGGGGGTGTGGATAAGTTGATCCAAGGCATTGGAATTTATGAATTCCAGAAAATGTTGAGCACAAGAGTTGGTACATGAGTAGTTTTCCCAGTTAATGGTGGGGTGGGGTAGTTGAAATCACCCATTATTAGGGTGTTAGGTTGTATCCTAATATTTTCCAGTGTATCAAGAAATGAGGAGTGGGAATCCTGGGGCATGGTGGCAGATCTGTAGCAAGCTACAATTTGGATTGCGGTCTTGCCCAGAGTTAGTTGCACTTGGATAATCTCAGATGCATTATGCTGAGCAACTAGCCTGGAGGTGTAGATATCCTTAATGAATATGAACACGCCTCCACCTTTAGTGTTTCGGTCCAGGTTAGGTGGCTGAAAGGTGTGATATGAATTATAGCCTGGTAATGCAGGGGTGCTCTCTGGAGCCTTGTACCAGGTCTCTGTCACTGCACAGATGTCGATGTTCTCCATTTTATGGAGTGCCTCGAGTGAGTGCATTTTGAGGTTTAGACTTCTAGCATTAAGTAGCATTACCCTCAGGTTTTGCTTGCTTGTACCTGTTATGGTGGTGAATTTGTCATTTGAACGTTGCCTAAAAAAGGCACTATAGGGGTGGCAAGAGCCTTAGCCAGTATCCAGAATCCCAAGGGCGACAGGTGCAGGCCATCTCTGGCAAAGCATCGTGGTTTGTTGATCATGTCATCCCAGGCAGACAGATACTGGATCCCCTTAGAATGACACCAGAAGCTTAGCCAATTGTTGAAGTCAATCATTCTGTCCTTGTACTGTGGTATCATTCTGGGTGACGGCAGGATGCTACTCAGGGGTAGGGTCATACCTGCCTGAGCTACATGATTGGGCAACTCCTCCATGTCTCTTTTCATGTAGTCTAGAGAGGTACATCTAAGGTCATTCCCATCAACATGGACAGTGACAGAGTCATATTTGTACTTGTTGTGGAGTGTCCTGAGTGTGTGTGTTATGTGGTGGATCCTGGCACCTGACAAGCAGCTGACACTAACTTTCTCCTTGTTTAGCCTGGTGAGTGGAACATCAGTGTGCCTGACTATAGAGTCACCTATGACTAGAGTGTTGGGTACGTTGTTATGCCTTATGGGCTGTGGTTGAGTGGCACACTGAGTTTGTGGGCTATGTGTCATTTGGGTTGTGTTGGGGGATGGAGGTTGCTTGCGTTTCTGCTTTGGAGGTCCCTGTTGCTTGGGTAGGTTTTTATTGCGAGCCTCCATGAATGTAGATGTGTGTTTTGTGTTTTTATGTGTGGGTTTTGGTGGTGTAGGTTTTCAGGGACTATGTGATGAGTGTGGTGTGGTGCAAGTGTTTACCTTCTCCTCTTGACTGTCTAGCCAAGTCTTGGGTGAAGAGATCTTTGCTTCCAGTTTAGCTATATAAGTGCATCTCTTACAGGTTGTAGTGTTGGGTGGTAGGAGGAGAGGGTTGTCTGTGTACATGAGGCAATTGCTGCATTGCCCCAAGATGCCCAGATTCATCATGTAGACAGGAGAAAACACCAGGAGCTGACCCTTAGGCATGCCTGGATAGGTGCTTATTTATTAAGTACTAAAAACTGTTTTCCTCTACACAAGTGAGGAAAGTTGAGTGCTGTAGTAATTTGTAGCTTATTTAGTACTTACAGTGAGTTCTGAACAAGTGCTGAGCTCAAAGAAACAGATTTGAGTGCTGAAACTAAAAAACTGGCTAGCTCTAAGAAACAAAATGAAACTAGAAGGCTTCCCTCCAACACAGAAAGGCTTGGGGGCTCAGAAGCTTACAAACAGTCCTGGACACAGCAAATCTGTATCTGGACTAGACGACTTACAGGAAAGGCAGGAAACAAGTTTAGAAAAATTTTTTTTTTTTGTAAAGTGGAAAGGGGAAAGGAGGAGCAGAAACTAAGTGGGTTGGCCTTCTCAAACGTTCTCCCTGGATTAGGCCAAATGAGGTAATGGCACTAGACTGGGAGGAGTATCCCAGATCAAATTTACAGTAGGGGCGGGCAACTGCAAAGCCACCAGGTAAAATCACAACAAAAAACCCAACCAGATACTTAACAATTGTAGACAATTTCTAGTTAATACCTCACACACAGTGAAACTAGCTAGAAAAGTATATGCAGACAATAAAGGTGCTATAAATAACTCGTAAAAATAAGAAAAAAAAAACAGGATACTTAATGTTATATATCACAGAAAAGTTGGCTCAGTGCCCTTCCTCCGATTAGCTCAGTGTGAAATGGCAGAAACACTCACAAGTTAACTTCTTAAGTAACAAAATTGAAATCTGAAACAACTGAATACATTCTCAACTCTGATCACTTGCAGTATGACTAGATATTCTGCTTTTGTGCCACCAACTGGCAGCCTGTCAGAATCTTTAGGCATTGTTGACCACTCATTCTTGATGACTAGGCCATCTGCCTGTGGTATTCAATCAGGGCAACTTGCTTAGTTCCAAAGTTACCTTTCAAATCATGCTTAGCCTGTTAAACAAAATTAAAGCTACACTTCAATTAGACCACTATCCACTGGACTACACAAAGGCTGGTCAGTCTTATTTATATTATTTACAGGATCATAGGGGGTTAACCACAGTGGTACAGCAGTAGCATTGTTTCCTCACAGCAAGAGGTTCTCCTGTTCAATTCACGGCTGGAGTGCCTTCTGTGTGGAGTCTGCATTTCCTCCCCGCGGTCGAGTGGCCTCCGAAAGACATGCGTGAATGGGCGTGCCTTCTCTGAAGGTTGGGATTCGGGCTGGCAACTCGGCACCATAAAAAAATCTACTACCAATCATTAGCGGGCCGGAGTTCCACTGTGGCGACCCCTAACCAGCAAAAGCCGAAAAGACAAACAACAACAGGATCATAGGGGCTAATTGGCTAATAGCCCTAGAGCCCTTTTAAGCCTAGCCATTCCTCCCCCAGTTTTTCCAGATTATCAGTGCCCACAGGTTATCAGCAAGACACACTGCTACTAGAAATCTGCAAAACTGCTTCAATGTGCTGGTTACCTAATGTTCTTGTACTTAAGAACATATCTTTAAATTGTTCTGACTGGCCAATAGGCATCATTTCAAAACCTGTAACAGTAGCTTCTCATGTCTGACATGTTATTATGTGCTTTAAAACAGACGAACAGTTGTGGGTTCAGTTCAAGCAGCTTTATTACACACAAACACATCTGGATTGAGGCTTAGTAACTTAAACTTAAATTTATAAACAGACTGACTACTATACTCATACATGTTAACACTCAGGCTGTCTCTCAAAATGGCACTGCTGCCTGCACATGCTTACTATTTATATGCACGTGCCTACACTTGGAAATGCTTGTTAAAGTTTCAGCACATGCTCTGTTATACAGTATGTATTTTATTTATTTATTTCCAGGGTAGAGCACTGACCTCCACTGACCTTTTTCAGACTCAGCCCAGGAGCAGTGTCTGGTAAATGACTTGCTCAGAGTCACACTGTTAGGCAATGAAAGGTAAGGGATTCAAACCTTACAACCCTGGACCACAGGAAACAGCTTCTTAACAGATCCTTAATCCTCTAAGCCAGCTGCCAGACCAAACACTGTTAATCCCATTCTCTAACCAACTCATACTCTCCTACCCTCATGATTATTTACCTCCAGTGGTACTGATAACAACTGCACTTCAGCATATGCAGGTTGTCTTGATATTGTTTCCTATGAATCACTATCTACTTTAACTGGCAGCTAGCAAAGAGGATTAATGTACTGAGCTGTTAACAATCTGCTTCCTGTAGCCCAGGGTGCGATTTCTGCTGATGATGAAGTCTACTTTGTAGATGAAAGCACTTAATCATTAAAAAATGTTTACTTTGCAGTCCCGAGTATTGTGGCTTTCACTGTACTTTATTTTGTGTTTCATTACTTATTCGCTTGTTTGGTTGGAGTACTACATGAAAATAACAAAGGAAATGTTAGTGTAGTCTCAGCTGGGGTGCCTTCTGTGTGGAGTCTGCATGTCCTCCCTGTGGTCGCATGGGTTTCCTCCGGGTGCTCCGGTTTCCTCCCACATCCCAAAGACATGCTGTAGGTGGATTGGACACTCTAAATTGGCCCCAGGCATGAGTGTGTGCATGTATGTGCCTTCTGTGGAAGGTTGGGCGCCGGGCCGGCAACTCGACACCGTAAAACTCCACTGCCAATCATGAGCGGACAGGTGATTCGCTGTGGCGACCCCTAACTGGGAAAAGTCGAAAGAAGAAGAAGAAGTGTAGTATGCTTTCTTTTCTATTACTCTATATCATGTACCTATGACCCTTTAAAAAATTTCATGGTTAATAAAGATGTTTTAAAAAAAAAGGAGAAATACCCTTTTGGTCCATTGTCAAAAAGCACAGCAGTCATGAGATACATTTTACTGGAATAACACAGGTTTTACAATATAGCTACTCAAACTTTCAGATTGACATGAGCCATTTATAATGCATTAATAAGTTAATGATACTAGAAACAAAGCTTTAATACTCACTTTTGCCTGGAAAGGCAGAACAGTGCATTTATGTTCCTGGGTATGTATTTCCTCATTTTAATTATTTGTGTACTGTAGTGTAGACATTTCCTCCATAGGCTTCAACACGGGATGTACTCTGTCCAGTTGGATTCTTGCAGTGAACAAATAGTAAGTAAATCAATAAGTAAATAAGTAAGTACGTAAATAAATAAATGTATTTATTCATTTTGAATCTCATTCACCCCAACACCTTTTTTATGAAGAAGAAGCAAGCCTTATTGGTGCACTAAGAAAGGTTTTTGTAACATCTTGGAAATATATTTCTCTAAGGAAGCTCTGTCAGCTTGCTCTGTTGTGATCTGAGAATGTAACTAAGCTATCTGCCCTGAATTATTCCAGTACTATCACGAACAGCGTACTCCACATTATTTTTGCAGTTGCAGGTTTTTTTAGGTTCTTACTTTTTAAATGTTGTTATATAGTTCTCAGATATGAACTTAGTACATAGAAGTACATCGTACATTGGAATAATTGCTTTTTTCCCACTTTTCTGAGATTTAAAAAAGTTCAGTTACAGGCTTGCTGTTCTTGAACTGTTTGTAAGTTTCTGTGAGGCCATTTTTTGCTTGGGCTAAAGGAAAGTCTCTCTGTTGATCAGTGGCAGTGAAAAACATTGAGCAGCTTCCCTGCCCCCCGTGGGAGTGGTTACTGACTTGAAACTGTAGTTTTATTGGCCGTATTGGGTCAATTCCTGGCTCTTTCCAGCCCCTGCTATCAAGCACGCTTTAGCGCGGAGTTGCCACTAGAGCAGCATCGGGCAGCGCCGGTTTAACAAGGTTAAACTTTTTCTGGCTCCATAAAGTCTGTTCTTCATTTTTTCCCTTAGAACTGCTCTACTAGAAATCTAAACAGTATATTCCTTAACTAAAAAGCGCAGCACTTTTTCCTAAAAAGCTTTTTTTTTTCCAAAAAAAAAAAAAAAAAAAAAAAAAGCTCAGCACTTGTCTTAAAAGCATCTTTTTTTCAGGCTTAGCACTTCTGTATTATACAAAGTCCCTCACTAGCGAACCCCCCCCCCCAGGAGTACACACTTCCTTACTAAGTCCTCTCTTATTCAGTTACACCCCTAACTTCTTAATTTCTCTAGCATGTCGAAGGGCCAGATGCTGGCGTCCTTTCCTGTCCAGTTGATGAATTTGGGAATATTGAGGCAATGTTACAATTGCCTCATGTACACAGACAACCCTCTCCTCCTCCCACATAACACAAATGCTTGCGAGAGATGCAGCTATTTAGCCAAACTGGAGGCTGAGCTCTCTCAACTCAGGACTGGCAAGACCAGACAGGAGGAGAAGGCAACTACACACACCACAAAACCAGTCTCACATAAAGCTATCACAACAATGAATCAAACACATAAACACACAAAGACATACTCGGAGGCTCTGAGCAAAAATTTACCTAAACAGCAGAGGCCTCCAAAGCAGACACCCAAGCAACCGCCACCTCATGACACACCACAGGCAACACATAAACCACAAAATCAGTGTGCAAAGCAGTCACAGCCCTTAAGGCCAAATACAACACCAAACATACTTGTCATAGGTGACTCCATAGTCAGACATACTGACGTCCCACTCACCAGGCTGAACAAGGAGAGGGTCACAGTAAGCTGCCTATCAGGCGCTAGAATCCGCCACATAGCACAAGCACTCGGGTCACTCCACAGCAAGTACAAATATGACACAGTCATTGTCCATGCTGGTGTGAATGACCTGAGATGTACCTCCCTGGACTACATGAAAAGAGACATAGAGGAGCTCTCTGATTATGTAGCCCAGGCAGGTATGACCCTGACCCTGAGCAGCATCCTTCCTTCATCAAGAATGATGCCACAACATAGAGACAAGATGATCAGCTTTAACAATTGGCTTAATTTCTGGTGTCATTCAAAGGGGATCCAGTGTCTGACATGCTTGACAAGCCACGCTGCTTCGCAAGGGACGGCTTGCACCTGTCACCCCTGGGATTCCGGATATTGGCTAAGGCTCTTGCCACCCCCATATTGCCTTTTTTAGGCAAGGCTCAAATGCTAAACCTACCACCCTAGAAAACAAAAATGGGAAGAAACTAAGGGTAATGCTGCTCAATGCCAGAAGTCTAAATCTCAAAATGCACGCACTCGAGGCCCTTCTCAGTATGGAGAACATCGATGTCTGTGCTGTGACTGAAACCTGGTTCAAGGCTCCTGAGAGCACCCCGGCACTATCAGGTTTTACCTCATATCATGCGTTCCGACCCCAAAACCCGGACCACACCACAAAAGGAGGGGGTGTATCCATATTCATCAATGATACCCACACCTCCAGGTTGGTGGCAACGCACGGAGCATTGGAAACCATCCAGGTGCAATTAACCATAGGCAAAACTGCTCTACAATTTGTAGCATGCTACAGGCCACCCTCTCAAACTCAGGAACCCCACACAGCCTTCCTGAAGACACTGGAGGGTATAAATGTATCTCCAAACACCATTATATTAGGTGACTTCAACTACCCGAATATAGACTGGGAACATTACTCAAGCCCAAACTTTCTAGCCCAAAGGTTCCTGGAGTTCATAAATTCAAATGCCATGGAACAACTAGTCACCGTTCCCACAAGAGGAGAAAATATACTAGATCTCATCATCACAAACATGGGGACAAAATGCTCCACACCGGAAGTATATCCCTCATTGGTGAGATCAGATCATAAACTAATCTCACTGGATATCCACATCCTGCCCCCACCCCAAACAAAAAAGACCACAGTGAAGAACTTCTCTAAAGCAAACTTCACACTACTCAAGACTGGTGTGGTATCCTTCAAGGCCCCCGAGCTAGTGGAAACCACAACCCAAGCTGCGGAAGCTCTTACAAATGCCTTCTACGAACACCTCCAGGACTGCATAGATCAGGCAATCCCTAATAAAACCAAGACTCTTTCCACCAAGGGCACACGACCAGTCTGGTGGACCCCAGCCATAAACAAACTTTACAATAAGAGGAGAAAGCTGTTACATGATAGAGCAAAATCCATAAAAGAGAAGACACCTTTGATCATTATTAGTAAAAAAATACGAGCACTCATAAAATCATCCAAGGCCAACTTTGAGAGAAAAATTGCCATAGATTCAAAAGACAATCATAAGGCCTTCTTCAGCTATGTTAGAAACCTAGGTGGAAACTCCCAGATATGCTCAGAATTAGTCCAAAATGATACAAAAATCACTGAACCCACAGACATTGCCAACATACTGGCAGACAGGTTCAGTGCAAACTTCACCCCCCCCCCCCAAAAGGAGAGATAACTATCCCAGCGGAGTGCAGCCTCCCAGACATCTCCAATGCGCAGGTGAAAGCTGCTCTCTCTAAAGCTAAAAACACAGCATCAATGGGACTGGATGGTGTCCCCGGCTGTGTGCTACACAAACTCAATGAGGAACTAAACCTGCACATAAGGCAGCTGTTTAATCTTAGCCTTACCACAGGATACGTGCCCAAGGAGTGGCGTACGGCAACTGTGGTCCCACTCCACAAAGGCGGTGCCTCTACGGACCCTGGTAATTACCGCCCCATAAGCTTAACAAGCCTGGTCTGCAAAGCTATCGAGAGGATCATAATGGAACTCATAAACAAAGACATAGGGGACTTGCAGACATTGGACCCAACCCAGTTTGGCTTTGTCAAGGGCAGATCATGCCTTTTGAACTTGGTCAACTTCTTCGAAACAGTCACCAAGGCCATTGATGAGGGAAAGGCAGTCCATACAGCCTACCTTGACCTTGCAAAGCTTTCGACACAATACCCCACTCGGGTATTATAGAGAAACTTACCAGCTTAAATGTAAACCCATATGTCACAAGATGGGTTGCAAACTGGCTAAAGGACAGAACCCACAGGGTTAGAGTAGCTGGCGCCATGTCAGACTCCAAGCCGGTCACAAGTGGTGTCCCACAGGTCTCAGTCCTTGGCCCCCTGTTGTTCGGCATCTACTTCTCAGAGGTACAGGCAAACATAGGAGGACTATGGCTGACAAAGTTTGCAGATGACTGCAAACTGGGAGCCATAGTGGAAAGTACATCGGACACAGATATCCTTCAGAGGGGTCTCACAGAAACTGATAGCTGGTGCCAGAGCCATGGCCTGAAGTTAACTGCCAAAAAATGTATAGTCATACCCTTCGGGAAAAACAAGGTAACCCCAAGCTACCATATAGGTGGCAATCCACTAAGCACAGAAGAGGTTATCAGGGACCTGGGGACCCAGGTTGACAGTGGCCTTTCTTTTGACACTCACATTGCTAAAGTGGTTAGAAAAACCTTCTACATTGCCCACCTGATCATGAAGGGATTCACATCCAGATCAAGTGAGGTCATTGTTCCCCTGTACTCTTCACTTATCAGACCAATGATCGAGTACAATGCCCCATTCGGGATGTATCTCACCCGACACCTGCAGCAATTGGAGAGACCCCAAAAGTTCCTCACCAAAAGGATAAAGGGACTCCAAAATCTGTCATATGCTGCCAGACTGAAGAAACTCCAGCTCTATTCAGTCGCATACCATCTGCTCAGAGGTGACCTGTGCCTGACATACAAGGCCATGTCCAACCCGGAATTAATGGACATGGTCCACCTCAAAAAATCCAAATCTACCAGATCCACTAGAGCAAGCGACTTAAACCTTAGCACTGATATAAATAGGACATGCTGGAGGGATAGATTTGTCACCCAGAGACTCCCTATGTTGTGGAATAAAATCCCGGTCCATGTGAGGCAGAGCACCTCGCTGGCTCTGTTCAAGAGAAATCTTGACCGGTGGATGGGAGATCGTAGGTTTACCCCGGGAATCATCTCTGTGTCACTGCTGGACAGAGTCACAACAAACTAATGGGCACAGTATTTTTTAACATAAGGGGTGGCGTAAGCCACAAACCTCTGGGCTAGGCTTATAAATGCCTTAGGGCAGATAGCCTAGTATAAACCTATGAACCTATGAACCTATTGGTAATGGTTACACATTCGACAAAAATATGAGGGCATTAAAAAGAAAGCAAGAGCAACCAAAGCAAATCAACAGCACGCATTAAGAAGGCCGGGATTATCACAATGGGAATAATATGTTATGGTAAGCAAATAAAAGCGAAAAGGAGAACATCATAAGAAGATGCAACAAGTCAAATTCAAAGATAAGGATGGACAGTTAATGCATTGAAGGGACGCTGCTATGATAAGGGGAGACAATGATAACAGAAAACAGTGGCTTGAAAAAGAAACAAATAATATTAAGAACATCAAACCACATGCCTCTCTTCTGCTTGAAAATAAATCAAATGGAAAAACCTGGCAGTTTTCTATGCCATTCTACAACAGAGCTAAGTAGCTAAACGATTATTTGTTTTTCAGTTTTCTTTTTACACTGTACACCTGATTTAGCTGTTTTCATTCTTGTTTTCTGTTTTAAGTTGTTTAACAGTTTGCATGTGTGTTTGTTGTATTTAAATTTATTATGAATTTATTTTAATCAGTGTTTTGTTGTTTCTGGCTCTACAGCATCTGGGAAATTTGTTTGTTTATTTATTTGATATTTGTTTAAAGGGATGGTCCGACTGGGTCAGTAAGAACCCATTTTCAGCGGAGGCCCAAGGAGAAAACCTCCAGTTATATATAAACATGTGCAATCTTTATACAAGAAGCATAAAAAAAATTCTTACGAGTTAAAAAGTAGACAGTTATGTGTAATCTTTTTATAAGTGATGTACAAGGAACAACAGAATGTTATGCACAGAGCAGCAGCAAATTTCCTGGGTTACAATAAAGTAGTTATTTTGATTTATGACAGATGGTGCAATATTCAAATGAGTAAAGTAGATATACAAGTGTTAGATGCATAGAGAAGGAGAGCTCTTAAGTTTAAACTCTTAAAGTCTGTTATTTAGTAATTTCAGCAAACAGTAGCACTGGCTTTGCTCTTCAGGTTGTTTAACTTTTGTAATTAAACGCTGGTCTCTTTTTCTGTGACAGGATTGGAGCTAGGCTACTTGCAGTAGTGTGATTGTTTTAAGGCAGGTCAGAAGTGTAATTGCTATTATCTGTTGAGGCCCAAGAGGTTTTGAAGCCTTGTGCTCCTGGATTCTGCGTGTTCTAGGCTATTCAATAACACCTAAGTGACTGAAAAGTTTTACCACCATTCCATCCTGTTCTTGTTTCTTCTGCTAACTGAATCATGTCACTTACAAAACCTATCACTACATTGATCCCCATACTAAGTCTGCTTACCTTAGACTACCATTCCACATCTTATTATTATCACCACTATATAAACTACCCCTCCTCAACTCTGCCTTATATGCACAATCCATATCACTTCAAAGTAAACATTCACATCTCCCCACAGCTTTTCAATTCCTCTACAACTCTACTTTTCTCATTTAGACATATTCACTCCCATAACTCCACATACAGATTACTCAAAACTCACAAACAATCTTCCAAACTAAAGCTTCTTCTCCTCTACTCCCTTACACACATTAGACCCCAAGCTGACATCCACCCTAACCTAGGTCCACACTCACCACACATCCCGATACCCAATTCTCCCCATCCCATTCACCTCACCCTACAAATCCTATCTCCAGTATACCCTCTAACCACTGTCCAATGACAAAAAGATGCAACTCTGATCTAGTCATAACCAATTTAAACCTCAGACGTATCATGAACAAAGTTCACGAATTCCACGCTGCCATTACCCTATACTCTCCAGATATCGTTGTGATAACTGAAACCTGGTTAAAGCCCCATGTAAAAAATGAGGAAATACTTCCCAATGGGTATAACACATTTAGATTAGATAGGTTAGCCAAACGAGATGGTGGTATAGCTATAATGTACAAGACTCGCTCAATCTAGTACACCTAAACTCCACTCCATCTGACCTCCCCAACTCTGAAATGTTATGCTCACGCCTAGAACATAACTCCCATAAGTCCATAATCATCATAGCTATCTACCTTCCCCCCACTAACAAGCTATCTACCATTGAATACATTCTCAGATGGGCTTGCATCATCTTTTCCAGGAAACAGTCATACTTGGTGACTTTAATGTAGATTGGCTTACCTGTCCCCCCTATCCTCCCACCATTTTTATAAACTTTTATAGCTTCTGTCAAATTATTAACTACCCTTACATGTAGATAAGAATACCAATAAACACACTATTTTGGACTGGATTCTGACAAATAAACCTAATACAAGTTATGATACCAGCTGCCTTCCTAATACTCTTAGTGACCACTGTCCAACCTATCTAATCAGAAAATATATACAGTCAACCAGTAATATCTCATTCATTTTCATCATTAATAAAACCATTTTGCCCCCTCTATATTTAATTCATTATTACAATATGATTGGTCTACTCTTAAGTTCCTACAGCTAGACCTTGGCATTACAGTACTTTAACAAAGCATTCCTTGAAATACTTAATAACTTAGCCTCTATTAGAAAAATTCACTCCAAATCCAAACAATTACCTTGGTTAACAAAAGAAATAAAACTTCTGCTTAAGCAAAGGGATAAAACCTGGATTCTTTATCACAGTAACAAAAATAAACGAACCAAACTTCTTACCAAAAATAAGAAATCAGACTAAAGAACAAATCAAAAAAGACAAAAAAATCTTACTTCCAATCTTGTCAGCAAAAATACCAAAATAACCCTCAAAAAGTCTGGCAAGCCATAAACCACCTCCTAAACCCCAGAAAACCTACTACTCCAGCACCAGCAACAATCAACTCTACCAAATGTTTAGCCTCTCAATTCAATACCTACTTTATCAACTCAATAACTACATTACTAAACACCACCACTATCTATACCAACCCCACAGAATTAAACTCTACCCCTTTCTCCCTTAAGACAATTCAAACCAGATACATAAAGAAACTCCTAGGTAAATTTAAACCATGTACTCTTGCAACTTATCAACTTCCCACCGAATTTCTAAAACTCACTGCCTCATCAATTTACTATCCCCTATCTATTCTTATCAACAGCTCTATCTCTGAACAGTTTTTACCTCATCTCTGCAAAATATCTCATATTATACCCTTCACAAAGATGGCCCCTCTACAGACCTCTGCAACTATAGACTAATCGCCATTCTCTCACCACTAGCCAAAATCTTGAAAAAATGTATACATCAGTAAATTATTGGCTACTTCCTCAAAAACAACCTGCTTTCTAATACTCAGCACAGCTTTCATCCCACACATAGCACCAGTACAGCCCTTATAAGTTTCATAAACACTATAAAGCTCCTCAAAAATAATGGTGACCTCATCTCAGCTACATTCCTTGACATGTCAAAAGACTTTGACACAGTATCACACCAAAAATTTGCTAACAAACTTGCCTCATATAATATCAGTGCAACATCCTTAAACTGGTTTCATAGCTATATCTCTTTAACCGTCAACAACCCACTAAATGGAAAATAAACTCTTCCCCCAATTACCAGTCACAGTCAGAGTCCCTCAAGGCTCCATCCTTGGCCCTCTACTTTTCATCATATTTTCCAATGACCTCAGTACCTCCACTAATCTTGCCTCTGTTATTCAATACACTGATGATGCCTCTCTCATCTGCTCTGCCCCATATATCAAAGAACTACAAGACAAAACTCACATTGTCCTATAAAACATTGAAAACTACCTATCTGACCATCAACTTATTTTAAATCCCAACAAAATCAAACTCATGTTTTTCAGTAATTCTAAGGTTGCTAACACCCATTACCTCTCACTACCTTCTCCAATAATGTTACAAAAATAGAACCAGTTGAATACACAAAACTTTTAGATGTTACAACAGATAATGGCCTAAAGTTTGATAAACATATTGCACTAACAATCAAAAAAGTTCACATAAAACTTGGTTCACTCTATAGAGCAAAACCCTATCTAACTGAGTATGCCAGATTAGCTACTGGTAGATCCCACCCCCTTTCCACACTTCTTTACTGATCCCAAATCTTTGCCAACCTACACAAAGCAGATTTGAACAACCTTGAAACCTGTTATAATAAAATAGTCAAATTCCCCTCAAACCTTCCTCCTAGATCTCATCATTGTATAGCTCTTTACCACCTTAATTGGATAGAACTCCCCAACTTACTATCTCTCAACCAGCTAACTATTGCTCATAGAATCATCCACACACCCAACTTCTGCCCTGCATTAGCTGACCTTGTTCAACCTTACACAAACCTTAAGTCCCTTAGGTCATCCAGTAAACTCATGCTCAATGTTACCAAATCTCATAAGTATCATGGGGACTCATTATACTCTTATAAAATTGCCAAATCATGGAACTCTCTCCATATTCTGTCTATCCCTGATACACATACATTCAAACAACTCCTAAAAGAATATTATGCTAAACACTGGCTATGTTCCTGCACACTCCAGGCTAGTACAGTTATATATTATTTTCATTAATCTTCTCTATCTATGCCTCTTACAGACTAAACTTGTTTCTATATTCTTTTATTCAATCGTTCCACAAAAAAAAGTGTTGAGTGATTTTTTTTAGCTCAAACCCATTATGATTCCTTATTATTTGTATTTTTTCCACTATATTGTATCTGCCTTGTGTTTCATCTGCATTGTATTTTTACTCTGCAAATATTGTTTCATCAGTATTTGTACTTCTTACTTTGTAAATATTTTTCTTGGTACTTTTCTTGTATTCACGATATTACTTTTTGTGTTTTGTAATTTTTGGAGCTTTTCTGCCCGGGTCTCTACTGAAAATGGGTTTCTTGCCCAGCCAGACACTACCTGGTAATCAAAAGTAAATAAGTAAATAAATTGTTGTGTTCATAAACCCAGTACCTTATTTCTGTCCCTTATGTTAATAATACCATAAAGTTCCTCCCTCTTTTCTTTCATTGGGTGTTGTCAGTAATCACAAAGGTATCATTTTGTGAAGTCTCTCCTTTTAATCCTGAACACTGAGTGCCCACATGGCCAACCATGTTGCTCTTTTTAACTTAGTGGCTCCTGAGCAGGGTTGACACCTTTATATGTGTGAAAAAACAAACCAAAAAAAACCCACATCCCTTGTATTACCCACAACTCTGTCTATTCCCCTACCCACCCCACCCACTTTCCCACCCATTTTATGACATCACCACACACATCGTTAAGAGGTGGGATGCCTTATTTTGTTTTTTTCTCCCTCTTTTAGGAAGTTCCAACATCACATTTGCAAAGCTTTTCATTTAAAAAGATCATCCAAGTCTGATTTTTTACAAACCCTGGCATTCTTTTTGTACAAATAAACAGAATACTGGAGTTTGTATAGTGCTTTCCAAACTACTGGACTAACATTCTGATTTCTGGGTAGTCTGAAAGAATACCAGACAGGTGCCAGTGCTACTCCTGAGTTGCCTGCCATTACTATAATTTTATCTTTGGAACTTCTCCTTGTCTCATCTGATTTCATCTGCTCATACTGGCAGCAGAGCTGCCCCTATCATCATCTTTTTTTCTGCATATTTTTAATACAACCTAACTGATCAGGACTGCACTGTAAGAAATGTGGAGGAAATAATTTAATTAAGCTGAGAAGGATGGGAGCCACTAGACCCACAGAAGCCATGTTTTATTAGATGTTCCAATGTGCATTTTACAGATTTTTTAAAACATTTTCATTCATTGATGGCTTAAATAAAAATCGTGACTAAGGAAGTAAATTCAGATTTATTCTTTGACTTTGCTTTTTCATTTATCCTTGTAACACAGCTTAACTATCCAATATTACACTGTAATAACTGTGGAGAAGATAAACAGATTAAGTGGGGGGGGGGTCTGGCGGCCACGTGGGTCTCAGAAGCTATGGGTTGCTATTTCTTTTATGCATTCTTTAAAACATACCATAAGTAGCATAAGTAGCCCAGATTGCACTGTAATAACTGTGGAAACAAACAAATCAAGTTGAGAGAATGAAGTCTGTTAGGCCCCAAAAGCCACAGGGTTCTAGATGTTCTGAGATGCATTTTACATCTTTTTAACAATTTTTTCATTCATTGATGGCCTGAACAAAAATCTTGAGTAAATAAAGAAATACAATTTCACTTTTTTGAGTTTCAATTTTCATATACTGTTTTAAATATTTTAGTTAGTTAATGCACTGTAAGAGCTATGGAGGAAATAAACAAATTAAGTCAAGGGTCGAGAGGAAGGGTCAGTAGGCCCCCAGAAGCCATGGGGTTGTAGATTTATTGAGGTACCATTTAAAGATTTTTTTCAAACTTTTTAATCCAATGACAGTCTGAAGAGAAATCATGCATAAGAAAATAAATCATTATTTTTTTCTAGAAAGAAATAAGATGTGTATAAAGTTTAATCCTTAAAGCAGACAAAGCTGCAATTCACAAAAGGGTGAGAAAACAAATGCTTGTGAGGTAATGTAAATCATATTTGAGAATAGTACCCCCCCTCCCCAAAGCAAAAGATGGTCACTTTCTGTGCATCCCTCTCCTGTTAGATTGGGATGGCAACAGTCATATATTTCAAGTTGCTGCTGTCATACATATATGTAGCATGCCTTCAAAAAGATAGTCACCTTTTGTTTACCCTTCTGATAGCAAATTGGGACAAAAATTGAAATATATATATATATATATATATATATATATATATATATATATATATATATATATATATTTCAACCTGTTGCTGTCAGGCAAATATAAAAAGCATGCCTTATTATCAATCCCCCCAAAAAAATGACTCCCTGTATACATCAAAACAATCACAATAATTATTCTGACTAGTGGCTCCTAGGCAATACACTGTACCTAGACAAGCTTCTGTGCACTCCTCTGAGGTATATAAGAAAAGTTAAAAAAACAATGACCACACTGTTCCTATCCCCTACACAAGCCATAACAGCCTTCTATACAAAATTCTGAGGTTAGTGAGGAAAGTTAAAGAAATAATTACCATACTGTAATAAACTATCAGTTGTTATAGTCCAGAAAAAATCCACAGGCACCGAAAAAGAGTCCCAAGGGCAAAATGTAACCAAAAAACAGAAAAAAGTAGGAACTCAAACATTCGAAGTTTTATTCAAAAACAGAATGTAAAAGACAAAGTTTTTGAGTTACATCAACTCTTTCTCAATGAAGATACAAATTATCCATTACATGCAACATTTATACCATAAACCACCTAATTAGTCACATGATTAATTAAGAACAATTAGTATAAACCAGCCCTAAAAAAACATTTAAAACGTCTTTACAATTCCATAACTAATAAAAAAAAACAATAAAACAGTGAAAAACAATGATATATCATCAAACAAATTCTCCCCTTAACTTTAAAACATGGTTTAACAGTATTTCTTACATTTAAACCTGGGCGCTTATCTGCCCTAAAGTAATTTATCCAATTATACTCTGCAACTTCAGTTTTTGCTACAATATCACCCCCTTACCCAGTTCTTTACTTTGTGTATTACTCTAATTACTCTATTACATTCCATAGCATGTTTACTTAAAGCATTTGTTTCAACCCTCTTTCTTATTTAAGATAAATGGGAAGCTATTCTCTCTTTTATCTTCTGATTTGTTTTACATATATAAAAGCTATCATATGCAACAGAGTCAGCAATATATACTATATTTTCAGTAGCACCTGTGGCAGCAGTATTGAAATATTTTTCCAGTAATAGGATGCACAAAGGAGGTATCCATATTAACATATTTTACAAAAAGAACAATTAAAACAGGGAACAGTATCATTAGTATTAATTTTATTAACAGCAATATTATTCAACATCATGTATTTATAGCAAAATTTCTGTTTTAAATTTCTTTCCCTCTTAAAGGTAAAAGAGGGTCCTTCTCCTACTATCTGTTTCAGTTCAGAATTAGAGATTAATATGGGCCAGTTTTTTGTAATAATAGATCTAACCATAGTAGTATGTCTGTTATACTTAGTAATATACCTAACCATATTAGCCAACTTTTTTGCTCTCGCTACCACATTATCATAGGAATATGGTTTCCCTACAGTTTCACGATCACCTATAAATTGTTTTTGTTATATTGCACCAAAAAATTAGGATCTCCCCTAGATTCAGAGTCCTTAGACATATTACCTAACTCGGATAAAAATAACTCATGTTTTGTGTTAAGTCTACTGACTCTAACAAATTCACTCTTAACAACACTATTGAATGTATGTTTAGGGTACATAGTAGTATAATACTAGTATAATGTAGAAATCTAGATGTATGTACATTCTTCTTATGAAGATTAGTATCAATTATTTGTTCTTCTTTTAACAAAGTAATATCAAGAAATTCTTAGTATCAAAACATTTTAAATTAAAAGTCAAAAATTCAGTAGTAGACTGCAAACAATCAACATAAGCTTTCAATTCCTGCCCATCACCTGACCAAATAATAAAAGTATCATCAACAAAATGTTTGTAATGCATTAACCATGGCTCTTTAAAAGTTCCTAGTGCATAATCATCATACACAAAATGCCTTTCCCAGTTAGCAAGAACAAGATTGGCATAGGTGTTTGCCACAGGGGTGTCCATAGCCACCCCTAATTGTTGATGATATAACTGACCATCAATAAAAACGCATTCTTTTCTAAAACTATATCAAGCATCAAACATATTTTCTCAACTTTAGACGATGAATAAACATTATACTTAGTCAAAAATTCTCTTACATATTGTACACCTACATCATTTGGTATGACAGCAAATAGGGATTTAATATCCAAAGTCACAAACATCCAATTAAAACTGTTGTTCTTATTTTTAATAGACCAATCATACAGGGTCAGCAAAAAGTCATTAAAATCCTTTATATAACTCTGGCTGTACTGTAATATATCATGCTATTGATTCTCCAAATACTTAGATATTGCTGCTGTAAACCATTAATTACCCAATACAATTGGTCTCATAGGTGGAACTTGTAAATTTTTGTGTATCTTGTGTAAACCGTAGATAATAGGAGTTACTGGGTTAGATACATATAAATGATTATAGACATCTGGCGTTACAGAGT
This sequence comes from Protopterus annectens, assembly GCF_019279795.1. Classification (NCBI taxonomy): domain Eukaryota; kingdom Metazoa; phylum Chordata; order Ceratodontiformes; family Protopteridae; genus Protopterus; species Protopterus annectens. Next base: position 1,832,903,556 of record NC_056726.1, read on the forward strand.
TGTCATAAGTAAATCGTATAAATGTGCTTTCACTTTATATATAATCTCATTCAACTGTAGGGAAGAAATAGACTTAAATGTGTCAGTATCAGATAACAAATCATACAACCATTGAAAGTACTGTTCTCTGTCCATAATCACTACCTTACCACCTTTGTCAGCGTGTTTAATTACAATATTATCATTATTACATAGCCTTATTACAGCTTGCCTTTCCCCATGTGATAAATTATAAAACCAATCTATTTTACTATTAAAATATTTATCATAAATGTCCTCTTCACATAATTCATAAAATGCTTTAGCTAAAGGTGTACTGTTAGGAATAAACATGCTCATTCTTGTTAGGGGTAAGTTACCACTGTCCATTTTCTTATAAAGTAGTTTAAACTCAATGTTGCACACAAACAGACATAAATCAGTTAGTAAATCATTAATCAATCCTTGTATTGAGGGTACATATGTCAAACATTTATCTAATAGTTTAATTTCCTCAGTAGTTAATTCATATTTGGATAGATTAAGTACATTTGAACTGACAGCATTCATCTGCTGTTGATTTTGCTTCTTGTAACAGGGCCTATTCTCATTAATGCTGTCCTACCTGAGGTCCCACCTGTGGTCGGGTGGTTGCTGCAGTCCGTTCTTGCTGACAGTTCCTTTCTGTGGTGCTGCTCCTCCCGTGTTGCATTTTCTGTATTTGTATTGGGAGCTTCAGTTGAATTCTCTCTGGTGACAAAAATGGTCATTCATTATCATTATCAGCAAAGGCTTGATTACAATTAGCAACTGGTATCTCAAAAGAACTTGCACCACTGTTAGAAGAATTAATTTGATGGTCTGAAGACAAAGCAATAGCAACATCTATGGAGTGGAAGCCGTCTTAATCAAAAACGGATTCACTACATCTTGTGGACATGCCACTACTAATTGAAAATGATGAGGCAGACTGTGCAGTTGGATTTAGGTTTGACGTCAGATGCTTAAGAGTCCTTTGGCCAATGAAAACCATGTTGATGTTCAAAATCATGGATATCACGATTCAGCTTACCTTTTTTTGTATTAATCAGTTTTTCCTCATATACGTTAACTTTTTCCAACATCTTATTAAATTCATCAGAAACATTTGAAAACTCTGATGAATGAACCAGTCTGCCCTCAGAAGCCTCTATATCGGCAGTCAACTCGGCTTCTATTTTTGCAAAATAGTTATTCATTTGGCACATGTAATCAGCGCCTACCTTCAGATTCAGTTCCTGCCATTGTTTTAACAGCTGAGGATGACTATTACCATAGGTAGGCAACAGCTACACATAACTCAATATATTAAAAACAGTTAGTAACATTTAGCTAATAACTGGATTGCAACCTTCGAAATTATGCAAAAATCTGTGTATAGATCTGAGCATTATCTCATCTTGCCACAAAGGAACTCCTACTTTACACACTTTAAATCACACAGTTGAAGGACGGTAACAACTTGAAATAAAAGCGGTGAAAGGAAGACAGTAACAGAGAGATTTAGAGAGAAATAGCAACAGTCTTATTTTCTGGAACATGTAGGAGTATCTGTACAGTGTCTAACTCTTACTTATTTCCTCATTATTACTCTGTCATGCCCTGTCCAACAAAGTGTTTGTTATAGGGAGCAAGAAGGGGTAGAAGAGTACAACTAGCATTAAGACATAAGCAGGATAATTGTGTCCCACTATCTACCTGTTCAGGATGAAATGTTTTTGCAAATGTTCTCTTGCTGCACTATTCAAATGGTATGTAAATGAAATGTTGGAAAGGGAGATAAATATAGACGTTTGCAGTTAACTATATGATAGGAATATAAACTGTCATGAAATTATAATTTGACCTACAGCTATAATCAGACCTATTACACTACACAAAAACATCAGTCTACAAACAAGGGAATTATCTCAACATGCCACAAAGGAACTTGTAGCTCATTATATCTAGCAGCCTAAGAACTGTTACAATAACTGTTTCACAGTGGTGCCTTTATTTTGCCTTTAGTCCATATTCCCATAGCGCAGCACAGTTAATCATATTTGTGCAAAAGTAACTGGACTACTGCAACTGAAATTAAAATCTTCAGTTTTTGCCACAGGAAGTTAAATGCCATTCACCATCACTCGGCAGTGGTGTGCTATTCCAACCTCCAACCAAATGCTGAGGACAAAAAGTGATGGCTTTTACATGGGCTATTTCTGCCTATGTGTGTTGTGTGTGATTCTGTTTTTGACCAGTTTAGACATGTGAAGAGGGGGTTGATAGGACAGTGGTGAAAATGGGGCTGGCAATCAGAGAGTAGGTTGGGTGTGGTTTAATAGTTAAGGTGTTTACCTCACAGGCACAAGGTAAAAGGTGTGAGTCTCACCTTTGAAAAGAGAATTGGCTACGTTTAAAATGGTCCATAAGGCAGCTAGCCCAGTACTTACATATGAACCTACAGGGGAAATAATACAGGAATTAGCAGGAGAGTGCTGGTGGAAAACCACAGCTATCCACGCCTTCACAATATAAATGTACTATTGTACACACAATTCCATGATTTTGTAGAGTCACCACACCAGGGATGAGTGACAACAACAGAATAAATTTGCATGGCCAATTGGAATAGGTGAAGTGGAAAACTATGTATTTTTTAGAGAGAGAGGAATGTTGGGAATGTGTTTAGGAATGAGAAGGCCAGGTAGGTTAGTTAGTAGGTGCAGACATACAGGACATACAAGATAGACAGGAATGATGATGGACACAACAGGATGAGGGACACCATGACTGGGAGTATGGGAGTATGGGACCTTGGAGATACATCCACATCCAGCATGACAAAAGTGAGAACCTATTCCTCATCCTCAGAAGTGTCATCTCCAACGCCCAAGTGAGAACTGCTCTCTCCAAAGCAAAAAACACAGCATCCATGGGACCTGATGGTGTCCCCGGCTGTGTGCTCCAAAACTCACTCAAATTAAACCCCACACCCACACAGCTGTTTAGCTGTTTAATCATAGTCTCTGATACGGAGGGAGGGAGACTGCAACTGATGTCTCCTGAGTCAGCAGCTTGCATCAGTGCCAAGACATGACGTTGTTTTGGCAGTATGATGCAGGATCTTTTCAACCCTGCTGATTCAAGCACCAAGGTCCCACTCCATAATGCCTTCCACCAGCCCTGTCAGTTCCTGGCAGGTGACAAAATCACCATCCCCACTTCTAATGCTCCTGGAGGGTAGGACTGCACCAGCAGCTGAGGCAGAGCTACCTGATACAGTTGGAACATGTAGGGCAGGAGTTTTGGAGACAATGCTGACAGGTTATGATCCAGATCTGCTGGTTGTTTGTGCTGCATGTGGTAGTGCTGCTGTAGCCACTTGTGGCGGTACTGAGGGCCAAATTCAGTGGTCTGTCAACCTCCCTGTATTGATGGTCATTTTGTTTTCAGCAGCAATGTATTAAAAAATAAATAAATTATATATATATATATATATATATATATATATATATATATATATATATATATATATATGAGGAGAGATAGGGTGGAGGGAAGGGAGACAAAAAAAGAAAGAATCTGGTGAATGGTATGTCACGTTGCTTAATTATTTCAATACATAAAACATTATGAGAAATTCATAAGAACACCTTGGCTATATCCAGATATGATGGGAAGGCATTAATGTGTCATAAAACCAATCAATCACCATGGTATGATATGACAGAATCATGTATTTCAATGAGCCATATCAGATATGTGCTTTCTAAGGTAATAACTGCATTTGCAAATATTGAATTATTAATGTCATGCAGCATTGAAGCTAAAATATCTTATAAAAAGTAGCCTGTAAAAAAATGAGTATCTGTTTCTGGATATTGAACCCACATACAATTAATCTCACACACTCATTGCCTAATGCAATAATGAAGAGGTATTGGAGCAGGCATGTAGGCCTGATATACAAGGTAAGGTATGCCTGCTCAAGATGATATACGGTGATGGATTGAGAATACTTCTGTGCATTGCTGTTAAAACAGATGCATACTTAACTTGTGCCTCTCTGAGGTGAGTTAGTCTCTCCTGATGCAGCTCATAGTTTTCTGCTATCTCTGCTGTAGCTGTACAATAGAAAAAAAATAAAGATATATATATATATATATATATATATATATATATATATATATATATATATATATATACACACACACATACATACATATATATATATATATATATATATATATATATATATATATATATACACACACACACACATATATATATATACACACACACATATATATATATATATATATATATATATATATATATATATATATATATATACACACACCGTATTTCTTTCTAAATAAGACCTAACCAGGGAGTAAGGCCTAGCATGGTTTTTCCAGGGTGTTCATGATATAAGCCCTTCACCAAAAATAAGACCCAGTTCTGATTCTTACTGTAACCTAATCATCACTCACACTTGCCGGTTGAGATCCTTGGCCCATAAACCCACACAGGTGTACTTTGATCGGTCAAAGTACAGACAAGGTGTGGGAAGTGCGTGCTCATGGTAATGGGCAGCTGTGGTAGTGTCTTCCCTTCATAACTGGTGCCATTTTGTGTTGCCACTCCAGTCATGTAAGTCTTCAATTAACCCCCCCAGACAAGATGAGTGCAAAAAGAAAGAGCTATTCCATAGAGTACAAGAAATTAATTGTGGTGGACTCCCGTGGAAAGAACCTGACAGCTTTCTGTAAAGAAAAGAAGTTAGATCTCTGAATGGTCTGAAAATGGCGAGCAGCATACGTTAACCTCAGTCAACAGGCCGATGAGGGAAATGCTAAGAAGTGTAAGTGTGGATCAGGTCAGCAACCATTATATCCTGAGCTTGAAGACATCATCTGTGAGTGGATTGCTAACAGGAGAGCAAAGGCTTTGGTTGTGCACAGGGCTGATATTCAAGCATTTGCCCTTGCAATAGCACCACAGTTAGAAATATCCACAGAAGAATTCAAAGCATCACAACATTGGCTGGATGGCTTCCTTCAGTGATATGAACTGTCTCTAAGAAGATCAACAACACTGTTCAAGCTGGAAGATACTGAAGTTATTAAATGTGCACTTGTGTTCAAGTCCTTTGTTGATGCCATTGACTTTTCTAAATACCATCTCTCAAACATGATTGGTATGGATGAAACTGCAGTGTTATGGGCCAAGGATCTCAAACAACAATTGATCAGAGGGGTGCCTCGTCAATCTACATTCCCTCCACTGGTTATGAGACTGTATGTGTTACCTGTAATTTGGTAATTCATCTAGATGGAAAGAAAACCCCACCTCTAATCATTAGTAAGGGCAAGAAAGATAAGATTGAACGTGTTTCAGGCATTTACGTTCTTGAAACTGAAAAAGCCTGGTGCACACAAGCAGTTATAAGGAAGTGGGTCAATGTAATGCTGCCACTTGTTTTGCGAGGAGACAAAACAGGTCTGCTAGTCTGGGATTCAGCCGGCACGCACCGCACTAAAGAAATGAAGAAATTCTTAGCACGGAGGAGAATAGATCAAATAATGATTCCCGCAGGAATGACTGCCTATCTCTAGACTCTTGATATTGTAATAAACAAGCCATTCAAGGACCATTTGTGCATGGAACTCAATGACTACATTGAAAATAGAATGCAGAGAAATCAGCATGGAAACTTTGTGAAGCCTAGCCTGCAAGAGGTCATGACTTGGGTGAAAATTTTCATGGGATAAAATCACTGACAGCTGTGTTGCCAATGCACTACGAGCAGGCTACTTGGACAAGCAGTGCTCATTTAAGGAGAGCTCAATTGCTAGGCATGACAGACTGGGGCCAATGGTGCTGCAGGAAATGGAGTTGCAAGAAATTCAGGCCAAAATTCAGGGGTTAGACACTTATGACAATGTCCCAGAAGAAGATGACATGACTGTATTTGAATAATTGTGAAAGCCAAGGTGCAGATATTCTGGACTTTAAATGTTTGTTGCACTGTTTATGTAGAATTCACACAGAACTGTCAACCCCTTATTAGAACTGTTCTCCAGTAATAGAAAAGTACAAAATAAATGTCAATCTGTGTACATGAATAAATGTCGATTTGTATTCATTAATTGATGTCAATTTTTGTACATGAATAAATGAATAAAGGTAGATTGTTGTACGGTGCGGGTAAATAAGGCATCCCCTGATAGTAAGGCCTAATGCACGTTTTGCTGGGATAAAGAATATAAGACCCGGTCTTATTTTTGGGAAAATACGGTATATATGGATCTACTTTGACTGAACGAAAGTACGATCCACCAAAAGCTATTTACCCGAGCTTAATCCACCGAAACACCTCTTCAACGAGTGAATGGACTGCCAAATTCCTTTCACAGGGAAAGTAACCACTAGAACACCATGGTGAACTATGCCCTCTCTTTGATGTAGTGTGATCTCAGAGTTGGTATATTTAAGTAGGAGGGTGGGGGCCAAAGTCTCCCATTTTGGTGGGCTTACTTCTCCTCTGTTTATCTGTTTTTCATGGCAGTCAAGTGGTTCCTTTCCCTGTGAAAGGAATTCAGCAGTCCATTCATTTGATGAAGAGTTGATTCAGTGGATTCAGCTCGGGTAAGTAGCTTTCGGTGGATTGTACTTTTGTTGAGTCAAAGTAGATCCGTATATGTGTGTGTGCATGTGTGTGTGTGTGTGTGTGTGTGTGTGTGTGTGTGTGTGTGTGTGTGTGTATATATATATATATATATATAAAAGCATAATGAATAACTATGTTGGTTGGCTAATTAATACCATATGATAGACAGGTTATGGGTCAATATATTTACGCAACTGAGGGGGTTTGCAGTCTTAAATTCATCCTCCCATCAGCTCAGGAGGTCTCTCTTGCTCCTCTTCGTGTATGTATATGGTAATGACACTGCTTCCCAGTGCGTGGGATGACTGTTGCACTGGAGACAGCCTTGGGTAAGCTATCCCAAGCCTCAGCCATATACTTAGACCCAGTATATTTCCCATGCAATAGCCTCCAGCTGTAGCACAAAATGAGGAGTGCCACAAAAATCCTGAACTCCTCAATACCCCACTTTTGTCCTCTAAATGGAACACTATCCCTACCATTGTCAGCCATGCCTGCAGCAGTCAAGCTAGAAATATAGGTCTAAATTGGTACCTAATTCAGATCTTGCACAGAGATGTACAGCCTTGCTAACTGCATTTGCACAATTGGAAGCACAGCAATGGCTTACCAGGCACATTAGAAATCAGTGCATCAAGAAGCACAGAAGGTGTTAAAAATGGCAGTGAGATTTAGCTGTGTGAAGTGATCAAACTATTAAGACATATTCCAATGTTAAACAATGATATGCGTTATGGTGTTGGTTATAATTATTGTTGTTTGGAGGAAAAATGGTATGACTTGTGACATATTGGCATGCATGGAGTTAGACAGTGGTAAGACTGAATAGTACCACCTGGGAATCAAACCCAAGAGAAAGAAAAGGATAAAATGTTAAACTTTGCTCATTAACTGTCACTGCCACTGGAGAACTTACTTGCTAACATGGTAATTAGAGGTATACTAATTTAAGATTGAATGTAGAAATACTTATGAGAGGCCTGTAATTTTGATTAGTCATGGGACTGCATTTCTATGTAAAAAGCAGTGTTTGGGTTCATAAATACAACTCAGATGCATGCAGCTGTATGACCTGAGTAAGATGTGGTGGGTCAGTTTACATACATACTTCATAACACATACTGTCATAAACACATACTTATGATATGTGAGAACCCAATAATTATAACAAAAATATTGTTTACATCATACCTATGTATGTACATTCTACATTAAATATCATCATTGTCATGTTTAACATCATTTATATACATTCTATTGGGCTTCTATAGCAAGCAGTGATGATACATGTCTTGCAATAAATATAATTATGATACTCATGTGCATTTCTGTGACATTCCTAATCAAAACATTGTGACAAATGGCTCTCTGACCCTGTCTATAAATGCATCTGTCAAATGGATTTGAACCTTGTATCAGCCCTTTTTGTTCATTAAGATCACTGTACTTATACCTTGTGCAGCAGGTGAGTATCATCCAGAGTGCTAACAGACATGAATCAGCACCAGGGCTGACTGCTCTACAGAAGGCTACCAAAATAACATTTTTCACTTTTTTTCCTTAGGGATTGAACTGTGTTTGTGCACTGCCAAGTGGACAGTAAATGCAAAAGGCAGTAGAAAAAAAGTTAAATAAAATGGACCAAATTAACACATTGAATGGATATATCTAGCAAGGAACAAAGATGTTAAAGAATTAGCATGACACATTCATCCTTTTCACATCTGTTTGCACCATTGCAAGTAGCATTTATATTACAAATAACCAGGATTTTATGCAAAAGCAATTGCTCAAAAATGAGACACACAGAAAATTATAGTAGGTCATTCTTGCCATGGTACATACAATTAGCCATGGCATCAAAGTTTATAATATATTTTATAAGTGTCATTATGACAAATTGAGACATATGGATAAAGTATCCAGCACATATGACACATATGTTCACATTGCTCATGTTACTATTTTTGTATTACAGAACTGTAAAAAAGTCATATCTTACAACATCTTACAGTATCCTTAGCACATATTATTAATAATGGGAAGAGGAGAGTTTACAACAAAAACACCTCTGTAATATACCTTCATATAGACTACAGGTGAGATATTTAGAATGTATCACATACTTTAGCCTGTTCATTTCATATACAACATTCAGTGTCAATTGTTATTCTGAATTCAATAATAACAATATTTCTGTAAACTGGATTTTAATCCTGCACCACCTGTCTTATTTATCTACACTCACCTCACATTCATATTGTGCCACTGAAATACTTACCTGACAGGTGGAATTTATTCACTTAGCACTATCCAGGGTGCTGACATCCATGCATCAGCACCAGGCTGGTTTGCACCACAGAAGGCAGCCCAAATGAAATTTTTCACTTTTTTCCTTAGGAAGTGAACTGTAGTTTGTTGCTAGGGGCTGCTGCCATTCCTAAGTATACAGTGCCAAATCATGCGCAAATGATGAAAAGAAAAGAAAACATACTGATATAGAGGAAACATTATGAAACAAGTAGTTAAAATGTACAGTTCTGATATTTCCTCAGCTTTGTTGTGTTTCAACATGAACATATGATCCATAAACATCATTATGTTCACACAGACACAACCATCTGTGGATTAGAACCCCAGGACATTCACAAAAACACACTTGAGATTCTTATCAGTATGTGCCACAAACACATAGTTAGGATGTGATGATAAAAAAGAGGTTACATATGTTCAAGATGTAACGTAGCATCAATCGACATTGCAGGTACAACATAAACAAGTTCTGACCTTTGTCCTGTGTAATTTGCAGTTAGATGTGTGGATGGCTATGATACTGTCAACAGGGAAGATAATCTTTCCTCATACAATACAAAATAAACCAAAATTGAACAGTGCACCTATTGTCTTCTCTTTATTTTGTGAAAACCATTCCCAAATCTATGTTTTTCTAACAAGATTGCTACGTGCTTTGCCTTGCAGTTGATATATGTTTCAATGCGTAATCTATTTCTCAAGAATTGCAGACACAGTTGTACTCAAAGGCAAAAACTGTTGTAATAAATAATTCATATAAATGTTAGGAATGTTGGTGTCCTAAGTCAGCTAATAGTAGTCACAAAATTTCTTGTGAGTCCCTTCTCCCTGACACACCATTGGTAAGTGTAGATCAAAGAGTACAAACACTTAGCAGATAACACTTCCCAGTGCTTGTCCTTGCAGAGGTAGGGAGGGTGCATGCAATTGTGTAGGTCCGTACACCATATTTACATTCTGTTCACTTACTGCAGATTGTAAAATTCATGAATGCTAATGACTTCACATCTTATTTGCATACTCACAGTGCTCAGATGGTTAAATCTGTACTATATGAAAGTAATTATGCAGGTAAGGTGCTTGTATGATAGTTGGGGAGACTGTTTGAACCCAGAGAGCTCAATACTGCTACCTACTGCTACTTGCTTTGCAAACTTTTTGCTACTTTCACAACTGACTTGCTGCAAAGATAGGTTGCTGTTGTGAACAAATTGATATATTTTAACCTTACTTATGCATTTCACAACACATGTATTATTTTACTGTCTGCATTATTTTCAGTAGCCATTGGCATAGGCATGTATACCACAGTTATTGACCCTGCAGTATTTTCCTAAATAATGATGATAGTTTAATGGAAATTTCCATCTTGAAAGCTGACCAGTTTGTTCAGAATACTGTTGTATTAAGTATTATCAAGGTCATAGGTTTTTGCATTATTAGCACAGACACTTATGTTAAGGCTCTGATGTCTACCTGGTGGATCTCACAATAAAATCTGTTAAACATTTTTCCTTGACAGGTGTACATTATTTTTGTAAATGTTGCAATATACTACAGAGTGACAGAAATGAATTTATTATCAAGTTCTTTCTTTCTTTTGCATGGGGCGGATAGAAAATTTGAATTAACTTGTGTGTACTCATATGAAGCCTTCCTTTTTCATGTTATGACATGCTACACTTAAGGAAATCCCAATCCCTCAGAGCCACACACTCCAGGGATCTAAAACTTGTCATTACAATGAACAAAACATGCTGGAGGGATAGGTTCCTGACCCAGAGACACCCCAGACTCTGGAATAGACTGCCCATACATGTCAAGCAGAGTGCCTCTTTTGCCCACTTCAAAAGGAACCTTGACAATTGGATGGGGGATAGGAAATTCACCCTGGGGATCACGTCAGTCGCCCTGCTAGACAGGGGTCAAGGGAAGTAAATACTGTGGGAAGAAATAGCCAGGGAATTGTTATGGCTAGGCTTGTATAGGCCTTAGGGCCAATAACCTAGTACCAACCTATGAACCTATGTATTTTGTGTATGATGGATGGATACATTCATAGATATTTTTCTATATTTACCAACCACATTATTTCTTTCTTTTACATTTGGGGAAGAGGGAATCTGTATGAATCTATATGAAGTTGTGTGTACTCATATGGAGCCTTCCTTTTTCATGTACTTTTGTATGATAGATGGATATATTCATATATATTGTTTTGGGTTAAACAATATTTTTTAATTATGGATTTTTTCTTTCCTATTATGTTTCCTCTCATACAGGGCTATGACATCCAAGATCTGCACCACTAAACTGCCATTCACTAACACTGAGAATGAAGTGATCTTTTCAGGCCCTATGTTACCATAGGTCATTCTTATTAGAGGGAGACAGAAGAGTAGGGGTGAAAAAATCTCTCATGACTAGGAGCATGTGATGAATGATGTTAATGCAGTGGCAGGCCATGGATGTACATATTCTAAAATAAGACATAAGGCCATTGATATTATTATGGGGGCCAGATGTCTATCAGCTGCAACTATCCATGAATATATTGCTATGGGGGGTGGCCATCCTACAGAGTCACCTCTGACTGAAAAGGAGAAGTTCCTGTCCTCTTGTCCACTGTCAGAGATCCAGACAGCTCAGCACTGGGTTTGCACAGAATCCTTGATGTTGGGGCTGATGTGGAAGATATCCCAATTATGCCTATTGCAGAGCTTCCAAGTATACTATATCAAGAAATAATTGTCATTGTGTGTGTGTGTGTGTGTGTGTGTGTGTGTGTGTGTATATATATATATATATATCATATATATATATATATACACACATACATATATATATATATATATATATATATACACACACACACACACACACACACACACACACACATAAAAGAAAGAGACAAAGATGTGGGGGGGGGTTGAAGAGATATAAATGGAGAGGAAGAATGAGAGGGGGAATGGGGGTTAGTCCAGTGAACATTAACAATATCTGTGAGACATGTCTTATTCTGTAGCTGTAAAGGCAATTGCTCTGTGATACTCATCCTCTCCATTTCATTTCTCTTTTTTATAAATATGCACATCTGGGTCTGTCATTGCATGACTACCTGCACATTGTAACCACACCCTCTGTATTCTTATTAATATGTAAAAGGTAGAGATATATGTATTTTATTCCCTTAGCATATTTTAAGTTGTTGTTGCTTACTTGTTCTCATAGGTGGTCCTGCCATTGGCACTGCGGAACTCCTGCTGCCTGATGTCAGAGTATCAGTAGCCTCTGATGATGATACCTGCAATGCAGAGGCACATTCTGGGGGTGCAGAGGGTCATTCTGACATTGAGGTTGTTCCTCCAGCATCTCCTGATCCTATTTCAGACACAGTCAGTATGCCTATGCATACCCATGAAACAGAGACATCAGACACGAGACAGGTAGAGGATGACACAGTTGATCAGGGTAGTGTGGTTATTCCAGTCACAAAACTGGTTGATTCTCTCCATAACCATTATGAAGCCAAGATGCCACACAGGCCAGTTGTTAGAGATGGTCAGAGGAGGCCTGCTGTCCACCCTGCCCATGATATTAGTATGTCAGTAGATATCAAACAATGTATATGTAGGGCCATCATGAAAGCACAGGCATGTTCCTCAAGGGCCTCAGAAAAGATAATGTCAGCATTAAACATTGTGAATTCTAATGTGTGGGACTGCCTGGACTGACCATGTGGGTGGCTCCTTGGACAGAATGTATGACACATTGGTTCAGGCAGTGTGTGTAATGGAACATCTGTTGAGGAAGGGTCAGCATCCATGTGGCCATAGAGCTGCTGCATTGTCTGGTGTTAGCCAATGTGGCTGTGCAAGATCTTGGTCCTGTAGTGACGCTACTTCCACTGCTCCATCAGTGATTGCGGTGTTCACACCCACAAATGGGAGGCAATGCGGTCATGGCCCTGGACATAGTTGTGAAGAAAGCTGGATAGCGGACATAACTCACATTCAGGTATTACCCCAAATTCTAGTCTGGGACATGGAACTAGAAGAGGTAGTCTGCACGGACGGGGGCGATGACACAGAACTGACTAGTCTACTATGCACAGCTCACACCTGTCCAACATGCCAGGATGTAAAGCTTGCAGACACACACACATTCAACAAATACATGCCATACCACCACACACACACACACACACACACACACACACACACACACACACACACACACACACACACACACACACGCACACACTTTCTCTACTTATCTAAGCAGTATTGTTGACTGCTAAACATATCTTGCTACTGGCCAGAACATTGGTTACTTAAGGAATACATTTTTGTTTTACTTACACACACACACTCACTTTTTCTTTTTTTGTTAACATCCATATTGAATTATCACTCTAGACATAGGCAAACATACATTTATATAAAAGAAAACCCTCCCCTCATTGGCCCTATTTAAGAGCAGTTTGGACGATTGGATGGGTAACCAGAAATTCACCCCAGGGGTTCCACCTGTGTCCCTCTTGACAGGGGGAATAGGTGTTGATTTTAGTGTCTGCTTGAACCAGATACCCTTGGGAACACAGGTTGAATTTGGTTGGGCTTGTAAGGGCCCTGGGGTCATTAGCCCGGTAACCTCCTATGATCCTAAAACAAACCATGCTAACATGTTCACAGTTACAAACATTATACATCACATATATTCTTTACTACAATTATCATCAATCCAACATTACATAAATTGATCAACTCCCAGAATTAAACTTATCAAGGCATTACTGTATCTAGGTAATTCAAATCATGTATCCCAGCTAAAGAAAGCATTTCCTTAGTTACACCCATTTGCTTGCCCAATATTTCTGACAGAGTAATTTGTAGGGAATTTTTAAAGTCTGCCATCTCATTGCTCTCCCAAAACATATGTTTCCAGTTACCTCTTTCTTCGCCATTACACCTCCAACATTTGCCATCTACCTGAAGAAAACTTCTTTGGAGTCTGCTTGGGGTATACAAATACCTCTGCAAACACTTCTAAGCAAATATCCTAAATCTTACAGACTTTGTTGCATATTTGGGAGACATACATGTTTCCTCCTATTGTTTGCTTGTGAATAGTTTATCCATTCTCGCTTCTCAATCTTCTCTAACCTCCTCTGATTGAGTCCTGTAGTTATAATGCAATATTTTATATGCCCTACAAATGATCCCTTTTTAACAGCAGCTTCTGTTCTAAGTTCTACTAAAAGCTCTATAAGAGCAGATCGTTCACTTAGAATTTCCCTATCCCTTTCTCTTTGCCTGTACTCTGATATCAGTCCCTGATAGGGAAGGCAGTCTCTAGCCTGCAGTCCAAATGTCTTCTTGGCCCCTTTCCCACTCTTACATTTCCCTCTCTAGTTATTTGCTCCAGATACCTTGGTTCCTTAGTCAGTTTTCTCCAGTAAATTCCAGCCACCTCTTGCCTATTTGCTGTATCCCTAATTGCAGTCATTCTTATCTGCAGAACCTCCTTTCCCCATTCTTGTGTTGGCTTATTTCTTAGAAAACCTACTGCTACTTTATGAATATAATATTCAGTGTGGCTGTTGTTATTCTTCTTCAAAATCTCACTGTTATTTCTTGACACCCCCCCCCCCCCACTTCATCATCATAATTTCTTTTCACTTTGAATTATAGCTTTCTGGTTGTGTTAAGTATATGAGCCTTAACCAATTTAGGCAATCCTAATCCATCTTGATCTATTGGAAGGATCAACGTATCCCACTTGACCCTTGCCCTTTACCCCTCCCAGATAAAATTCCTTCAGCTCTTTATTAATTGGTGTCCACAACTTCTCCCCTGGTTGATAAAATTATACCTAACCTGTATATAAAACTAAAAGGACTAAAACTAAGCTGACTAAAAACATTTTCACTGCTTGTATCTGCTTCCTGAGAATGATATTGTGCAACATGGAACAGACTATAAGTATTTTGGCAAAACTGGCAGGGTTGTACTACAGGGCACATAAGCAAGAGCTTCTAGTTTCTCAGTTTTTGTATTATCTTTTGATTAGTCTGTTCCCACATGTCCTTAGCTGCCATAACAGAATCATTTTTAACTCATACTCCTAAATACTTCATTTCATCATCATCATCATCATCATCATTAGCCCCCTTTTCCCCATTTTTTTCTAAATGGGGTCGGAATATCGTGTTAACTATCACCAATTGTCTTGATTCAGTGCCACACTCCTGCCTTCTTCAACACTCATGCCTGACTGTCACAGATCTTCTTTCACACAATCCATCCTCCTCTTTGCTGGATGGCCTCACTTCCTCTTACCTACTTCCTGTCTGTCCCAAATCTTCCTCACCAGATTGTCTTCTGCTTTTCTACACGTGCTCAAACCACCGTAATCTGTTCTCTTTCACCTTTGCTGCAATTGGAGCTACTTTGGCTTCTGCTCTTATGTCATGTCCCCATAAATATGGGTATTGCTGAACCAGTTCATGTGTGGGTACACAGTTTACAGCTATAGGCTTTGCTTTGTCATTATTAATTTTACATCCTGAAAAGAAGTGAAACTGTCTCAGAATGTTCCATAACACTAAGATGTCCTTTTCTGGTTTTATCAGGTATAAAATATTATCATCTTCAAATAAAACCAGCTTTTCTTGATTACCATTTCATTTTATATCCTAGAATTTCACACATTCACTTCTTTGGGGTCAGACTTGCCCTCCTGTCCCCCTACCCCCACCCTTTGCAAGTGATAATAACTGTGCCCTGAACTTTGCACATTTCTTTGTGACTTAGAGTTGTATATATGTTTGTTGCACAGAGTGGATAGCTAATGCTTGCTTACTCAGAACCTTCCTTTAATGTAAATACATCACAGAATAAATGCTTTCTATCATAGTTCATAATCAGTTGTGCATAACTGCTTCTGTAATTGCTGATAGTCACTATATTTCTGTTACTGTTGTTATTCATGCAAAGTCATGCTTATTGTTATACTTGTGCAAATGATGCTATCCTTGAACTGCTCAAAGGTTTACAGTATATACAGAGGCCAAATGAAATGCTTGATGCACATTGTTTGACAAAATCCATAGCTGTATATTATAAACATCAGTCAGAAGGTATTACTGACACTACTGTACACCTGATACATGTATCAGCTTAAGGACATGTGAGAATTTGCACAACACAATAATCATTTACATAACTGTACTGCTTTTTCTGTACGTTACAGATTTACTTTAGTAATAATGCAGATGTGAGACATCTCCTTGGGGGATGCCTGTGTCTGATGCTAACAGAATACAACCATTACACGGTTAAGTAAAGGTTGTACAGTTTGACAGGCATCAATTTTAATATTTGTATGTGCTTTTGGGTATCCAGTGTATGTGCTATCCTTTGCCTCTTAGCCAGAGCCATGTCATATTTTGCACTCCTATGTCTGCCAGCAGTATTTGCAGCTAGTGGTTCTCCCTCACACTCTTCATCTGTATCTGCTGGAGCTGCTGGCCTGCCAATGGTACTCGGAACTGTGATCCTGGCCCTAGTTGTCCTTGTTGAAGCTGTTTCCTGAGAATGATATTGTGCAACATGGAACAGAGAGTAAGTATTTTGGCAAAATTGGCAGGGTCGTACTACAGGGCATCTAATGAGGTGTATAGACAGTGGAACCTTGATTTGAGCAAGCTAAATACATGTTCTATAATATTCCAGGTTTGAGTGTGGGCATCACTGCATACTTGGTTAAAACATAAACGCTGAGCCATCACTGCATTTTTGTCAGTAACTTCATCAGATGTAAAAACTCCATTGACAAAGCCAATGGGACTTGCTCCAGCATGACTTGGTGTTTTATTTGGATTATTAGTTTCTTTTCACTGTGTTTCTCCATTTATTCTGATCACTGCATACTTGCTTGCTGGGGTTGTGTAGGTTTCTCATGGGTGTCCTGAGCCACAGCTCCAGGGCATAATTTGCATCCACGACTAGATGCTCTTATGGAAAGTACACCCTAGTAAACCTTATGTACAGCTTACAGGTATGTCATAGGTGTGCGTCATGAAAACTGCCTGGGTTATTTGCAGTGTAGATGATCCCTTGGGCATTACAGACAACCTGACAATATATAGAGTGGTATCCTTTTCTGTTGATGTACCACCTTCCCTCTTCACCATCTTGGACTTTTATTTCTATCTGTATGCAATCTATGGACCCTAAAACTTCAGAGAAGTATGCTACTGCATAAAATTCCAGCATGGTTCTTGCTCTCTCCTATGGGTGTGTGGGATACTGATATGCTCCCTTGCATACTGCAGCATTGCATTTAGAAAATGATGTAATATTCTGAAAGCTAAGGCCTGTGACACCCCTAAAATATCCTCTGTGGGTCTCTGGAAAGTACTTGTAGCTAATATACATAATGCTACTCTTACCTTTCTTTCGACAGGGATAGATTCTTCGCGATTTCCCTGGGGCCTCAGGTGAGGGCAGAAGAGGCTGCGTATTTCCTCTAGTGTTTTCCTGTCAACCCAGTATTACTCTACAATTTCTGTGTCATGAAGTCCATGATAAGTCAAACAAGGTCTGAACATCCTTCTTTTTGACTGAGGTCTAGCAGCATCAGCAGCAGCAGCAACTTGAATTAAGGCTTGTTGCACATACAGGTTTATAATGGCAGCAGCAACTGTTAACATGTTTTTTTAATGTAATTATTGCTATAATCCAAAGAGCTTTGGGTTTGTATGAAATGGCTACACTGAATGCACACAATTGCTTTATAGCTTCCTGAACAGCTCCTCTATGTTGGATTAGTTAATTAGCATGTAATTCATCTATTTATCTCATTAGCATATTCTGACATTTACCTTCTTTTTGTGGCTCTACACAAAGTCTAGAACCATGTTCATAGGTTCATAGGTAGGTACTAGGCTACTGGCCCTAGGGCCTATACAAGCCTAGCCAAAAATGTACCCTGGCTTTCGCCACCCAAGAAAATTATTTTCCTGTGCCCCTGTCAAGCAGAATGACAGAAGTGATCCCCAGGGTGAATTTCCTATTACCCATCCAATCATCAAGATTTTTCTTGAAGAGTGCTAATGAGGAGCTCTGTTTGACATAGATAGGTAGTCTGTTCCAGAGTATGGGAAGTCTCTGGGACAGGAATCTATCCCTCCAGCATGTTCTGTTTATTGTGGTGACAAGGTTTAGGTCCCTAGAGCGTGTAGCTCGGAGGGATTGGGATTTCTTTAAGTGGAGCATGTCCAACAGCTCTGGGTTTGACATAGCTTTATATGTTAGGCAGAGATCGCCCCTGAGTAGGAGATATGCAATGGAGTAAAGCTGGAGTTTTTTGAGACAGTCTGCATAAGGCATCTGTTTGAGGCCAGTAATCTTCTTTGTGAGGTATTTTTGCAGACTTTCCAGTTGTTGTAGATGTCTTGTGAGGTACATACCAAAAGGGGCGTTGTACTCTATAATGGGTCTAATGAGTGATGAGTAGAGGGGAACAATGACCTCTTTTTTTCTGGATGAGAAACCTTTTGTGATGAGGTGTGCCATGTAGAAGGATTTCCTGACCACTTTGGCGATGTGATTATCAAAGGAGAGACTACTGTTCACCTGTGTCCCAAGGTCTCTTATCACACTTTCGGTGTTAAGTAGACTACCACCTATGTGGTAGTTCATGGGTACAGAATTTTTGCCAAAGGGGATGACAATGCACTTTTTGGCATTGAGCTTGAGACCATGTCTTTGACACCAGGCATCTGTCTCAGTGAGGCCCTTTTGTAGGATGTCCACATCGTTAGGAGTTTCAATTATGGCTCCTAGTTTGCAGTCATCTGCGAATTTAGTTAGCCAAAGACCTTCTGTGTTAGCCTGTACTTCAGAGAAGTAGATACCAAACAGGAGAGGACCCAGGACTGAACCCTGTGGTACTCCACTTGTCACTGGTCTGAAGTCTGATTTGGAGTTTGCTACTTTCACAGTGTGGGTTCTTTCAGTAAACCAGTTGGCAACCCATCTTGTGACATAGGGATTTATACCTAGTTTAGTGAGTTTATCTATAATTCCAGAGTGGGGATGGTGTCGAACGCCTTGGCGAGATCTAGATAGGCTGTGTGAACCACCTTACCCTCATCCATGGCCTTGGTGACTACTTCAAAGAAGTCTATCAGGTTTAGGAGACATGATCTGCCTTTTACAAACCCAAACTGTGTGGGGTCCAGGGTTTGGAGATCTCCAATGTCTTTGTTTATGAGTTCCATGATGATACGTTCCATGGCCTTGCAGACGAGGCTCGTCAGGCTAATGGGGCCGTAGTTCCCGGGGTCTGTTGTGGCCCCCCCCCCCCTTTGTGGAGTGGATAACTGTCGCGGTGCGCCATTCAATGGGCACAAAGCCTGAGGTGAGGCTATGATTGAACATGGTACTTTGGTGGGGTGCCAGTTCATTCTGTAGTTCATGTAGAAGGTAGCCTGGGATGTTGTCAGGTCCCATGGATGCTGTGTTCTTGGCTTTGGAGAGTGAAGTTTTTACCTGTGCAGCCGTGATTACAGGAACTTTGCATTCTTCCGGTATAAAGATGGGCCCTTTAGGGGGTGAGAGGGGGGTAAAGTTAGCACTGAACCTATCTGCCAGGATGTTGGCAATATCAGTTGGTTCTGTATATTTAGTGTCATTGTCCTGTACCTCAGAGCAGATCTGAGTGTTGCCATTGAGATTTTTAACATAGCTATAGAATGCTTTGTGGTTGTCTTTAGAATCAGTGGCAATTTTGTTTTCATAACTAGCTTTGGAGGATTTTATGAGGGATCTCAGCTTCTTACTGAGGCTGACCAGGGAGTTCCTCCAATCGTGGGATTTTACTATTTTTTTGCAACAGTTTCTTTCTTCTGTTGTAGAGTTTGTTTATGGCAAAAGACCACCAGATTGGCTTCCTTTTTTTGGAGGATAGCATCTTGGTTCTGTTAGGGATAGCACGATCCATGCACTCTTGTAAGTGCTTATAAAGTGCATTTGTGTAGGATTCAGCAGTCGTACCTCTATTGTCCATCTGCATGGGTGTCATGAAGTTTGCCACTTCTGTCTTAAGAAGCGTGAAGTTGGCTTTGGAGAAATTTTTTACGGTTGTTTTCCTAATGGGGGGTAGGAGCGGGATGTGGATGTCTAGGGTGATTAGCTTGTGGTTGGATCTGACCAACGAGGAGCTGACCTCTGGTGTGGAACACCGGTCATCCATGTTGGTGATGACCAAATCTAGGATATTGCTGCCTCTGGTGGGGGTGTGGATAAGTTGATCCAAAGCATTGGAATTGATGATTTCCAGAAAACGTTGAGCAAAAGAGTTGGTACATGAGTAGTTTTCCCAGTTAATGGTAGGGTAGTTGAAATCACCCATTATTAGAGTGTTGGGTTGTACCTTAATATTTTCCAGTGTATCAAGAAAAGAGGAGTGGGAATCCTGGGGCATGGTGGGGGGTCTGTAGCAAGCTACAATCTGGATTGCGGTTTTGCCCAGAGTTAGTTGAACTTGGATAATATCGAATGCATTATGCTGAGCAACTAGCTTGGAGGTGTGGATATCCTTAATGAATATGGACATGCCTCCACCTTTAGTGTTTCGGTCCGGGTTTGGTGGCCGAAAGGTGTGGTATGAATTATAGCCTGGTAATGCAGGGGTGCTCTCTGGAGCTTTGAACCAGGTCTCTGTCACGGCACAGATGTCATTGTTCTCCATTTTAAGGAGTGCCTCGAGTGAGTGCATTTTGAGGTTTAGACTTCTAGCATTGAGTAGCATTACCCTCAGATTTTGCTTGCTTGTACCTGTTATGGCGGTGAATTTGTCATTTGAACCTTGCCTAAAAAAGGCACTATAGGTGTGGCAAGAGCCTTTGCCAGTATCTGGAATCCCAAGGGTGACAGGTGCAGGCCATCTCTGGCAAAGCAGAGTGGTCTGTCGATCATGTCATCCCAGGCAGACAGATACTGGATTCCCTTGGAATGACACCAGAAGCTTAGCCAATTGTTAAAGTCAATCATTTTGTCCTTGTACTGGGGTGTCATTCTGGGTGATGGCAGGATGCTACTCAGGGCTAGGGTCATACCGGCCTGGGCTACAAGATCAGAGAGCTCCTCCATGTCTCTTTTCATGTAGTCCAGGGAGGTACGTCTCAGGTCATTCACACCAACATGGACAATGACAGAGTCATATTTATACTTGTTGTGGAGTGACCTGAGTGCGTGCATTATGTGGCGGATCCTGGCACATGACAGACAGCTGACAGTAACTTTTTCCTTGTTTAGCCTGGTGAGTGAACATCAGTGTGCCTGACTATAGAGTCACCTATGACTAGAGTGTTGGGTACGTTATGCCTTGTGGGCTGTAGTTGAGTGGCACGCTGAGTATGTGGACTATGTGTCATTTGGGTTGTGTTGGGGGGTGGAGGTTGCTTGCATTTCTGCTTTGGAGGTCTCTGTTGTTTAGGCAGATTAGTACAGAGAGCCTCCACGAATGTAGGTGTGTGTTTTGTGGTTCTGTGTGTGTGTGTGTTTTGGTGGTGTAGGTTTTGAGGGACTATGTGATGAGTGTGGTGCGGTGCATGTGTTTACCTTCTCCTCTTGACTGTCTAGGCCTGTCTTTGGTAAAGAGAGCTTTGCTTCCAGTTTGGTTATATAAGCGCATCTCTCACAGGTCGTATTGTTGGGTGGTAGGAGGAGAGGGTTGTCTGTGTACATGAGGCAATTGCTGCATTGTCTCAAGATGCCCAGATTCATCAGGTAGACAGGAGAAAACACCGGGAGCTGACCTTTAGACATGCCTGAATAGGTGCTTATTTATTAAGTACTAAAAACTGTTTTCCTCTAGACAAGTGAGGAAAGTTGAGTGCTGTAGTAATTTGTAACTTATTTAGTGCTTACAATGAGTTCTGAACAAGTGCTGAGATCATAGAAACAGATGAGTGCTAAAACTAAAAAGCTGGCTAGTTGCAAGGGAAATTTTGAAAAACAGACTTTATGGCACCAGGAATAGTTTAACCCCAGTTAAGTGTGGCGGCTTAGGAGCTCACAAACAGTCCTGGACACAGCAAATCCGTATCTGACCTGCCACAGGAAAGGGGGGAAGCAAGCTTAGAATTTTTTTTCCAGTAAAGTGGAAATGGAGAAAGCTGGAACAGAAGTTAATTCAACGTTAAGAATCTGAGTGGGTTGGCCTTCACAAATGTTCTCTATTAGATTGAGTGAACTAATGACACTAGACTGGGAGGAGTGTCACAGATCAAATATACAGTATGGGTGGGCAACTGCAAAGCCACCAAGTATAAGAACACACAACACTAGGGAAGGTGGGTGGGAAAAAATACAGTTCCTAGCTGTAGCCACTAAATGAAAGTTTTAAACAGATCAAGGAGCAGACTAGAGAATGCTTTTAACAGACAAAAATGCACATAAAGGTTCGGATAGAGCAATCACAAACAGAAAATACAACTCTCAGTATGAAAAAGCAGTTTACAGTTAAGTAATGTTAAAACAGTTTAAAACAGTACATAAATGCATTGAAACAATAAAAAAAGCTTTATAACAGTGCAAAAATATAGTAGGTCAACTGTATAGCACAATTATAAGCGTTTCAGAAGTGCAATTCAGTGAAATAAGTGTAAGAAATAACTTAGCCTGCTCTTGGAATCTTAAGGAATTTCCACTTATGCAATGCAATCCAGAGCCTGACAATACAATGAATAGGAAATAGCATGCTAGTGTGTGTGCAGTGCATCACGTACACAACAGCTGTACTTAATGGAGCCTTTAATGAAGCTAGATTACTTGATGCATTTTCAGAAATTTACTCTAGGATTAACTGGTATGGCCCTCTTGGAGAAAGCAAGTGCAGCCTGAGGGGGTACAGGAAAGCTGTAAATGGTTTTAAAACTCAATAGACGTGGAATATCTATGCATCTACAAATTGATGAGATTTGTATTTTTTTTTCAAATTTCATTTTATTAAATGTTTTTAATGTGTAACCAGTTCAGAAAAGGAACTGATTCACTGGGTCATCAACATGTGCAAAGAAAACTTTAAATGTAATAAATTAACAAAACTGGATGCTTTACTCAGTATTTAAAATAGAAATAACCACATTTTTCAATCATCATGGAATATAACACAGAATT
Source organism: Protopterus annectens (assembly GCF_019279795.1). Lineage (NCBI taxonomy): Eukaryota > Metazoa > Chordata > Ceratodontiformes > Protopteridae > Protopterus > Protopterus annectens. The sequence continues at coordinate 1,832,926,734 of NC_056726.1, forward strand.
CCAGGGTGTAGTTAGGATAGGTCCATGATCGTTTGATGCAAACTTCTCAGTGATGCTTTCAAGTCAGTGAATGTTTTATTGAACTCAACTGACCACTGTATGCATTTAAATACTTGGTTATACAAGAATAAAATATTGTTGAAGAAGCCTTTTGCAGATTGGTCCATTGAATTGTTGTATAGAAGTTTAAAGCAAAGAGTGCTATAAACAATAATGCATTATCTTTACTTGTAAAGTCCAACCCCAAATTTTAGCTGCACAGGACCAATCATGTGCCATAAGACTGAAGTGATAGTTTCTCAGTAATACAAGATCATACTGCAGATTCAATAAACCCTACATGGTCTGCTAAGACCATGTGTGCATTACAGAACGACGCCCTCATGGTAGCTCACTGTTTTGTATTCAGTAAGTGGCTCTATATGATGTGTAGTGCTGCGCAAACACGGTAAACACCGTGGCATGCTAATTACAACAAAAGCAGCTGAATTGTACGCTAATCAACCAGCCTAAGATGGAGGAGCTGTTCAACAAGCTGTAAAGCAACCCCGTAGACTCTGTGCTGCTTTTCCCTGTGAATTCCAAAACCTATTGGAATACAGCCACAGAAAGGAGTCTACACAGAAAGAATGTTAGGGACTACTGCTGCTTTAATTCATGTGTATGTGCAACAGGCTGACGTCTATGCTGCTGCTACTGCTGCTGCTAATAAACCATGGCCAAGAAGAAAAGTTTTCAGACCCCATTTAACTTATCAAATTCTGCATGAGGTTTAAACTGTAGAGCACTACAGGGTGGATAGAGACACACTACAGGAACTCCGCAACTTCTGTAATCCTCAACTCAGACCCAGAGAAAACCAAGGGGAAACAATACCAGTGGAGGCAAAGGTATGTGTAGCACTTAGAATTATAGCTACAGGAACCTTTCAGTGACTGACAGGGGAGATGCTGGGGTGTCACAGGCATCAGCATCCAGGAGCCTACATCAATTCCTGAATGTTATGCTCCAACAGCTCAGTGACCACATATATTTTCCCCTTACTCCTGAGGACAGGGCCACAAATATGCAGGAGTTTTACCCTGTAGCACACAACCCCAAAGTACTGGGTGCCATAGATTGTACACATATAGAAATCAAGGCACCACCTGGTGAACAGGGAAGGGTCTACATAAATAGAAAGGGCTTTCACTCCATTAATTGCCAACTCATTTGTAATGCTAAGGGAATCATCTTGAATGTGTGTGCTGGCAACCCAGGCAGTTACCACAACTCACATATCTGGCATACCCCAAATGTATCAGATGTTCACTAGGGGTGATATCCCAGAGGGTCATTTACTGAGGGATGCAGGTTATGCACTAGAACCGTGGCTAATGACACCCATCAGAAATGCACACACACCCTCTGAAGAACACGATAATGAGGCACATGCTTAAACCAGAAATATCATAGAGCATGTGTTTGGGCTGCTGAAGTCATGGTTCCAGTACCCAGATACATCTGGGGAGACATGTAGTACAATCCATGCACATGTACTAAAATATTCACCATCTGTGCCATGCTTCAGAACATCATCCCGAGAAAACAGCTTCAGCAGGATCAGCAAGGGGAAGGGGCACACATCCCACCACCAATGGCAAGGTCACCACAGCCACATGCAGGTGAGGAGTCAGAGGGGAAGCCAGGAACTGCTGTGGATGTAGACATATGTAGGAGTGCTCAATATGACCTTGCACTGGCTAAGAGGCAAAGCACAGCACACTAACTCGCCACCTAAGGGGCTAAAACCTTCATCCCACGCATATACATATAGTAACATTGACACCAGGCAATACTCACAACCTTTACCTACCCATATAATGGCTGTGTACTGCTAACATCAGACAGAACCAACCCTGAACTAAAACTGTAGCAACTGCTGGATTTACAAGGGAAGTGTTGAATCTGGAGTATTAAAACAAAATTGTGTAATAATACAAATGAATGGCATATCCTTGCATGTTCTTATTTGATAATGTAAGCAAATAAAAGGTGGTTGATTTGTACAGCAATGACTTCAACATTTGATAACAGAGACTTAAGTGAATACATGTCTCCTCTATCAAGTTGTAGGCCTCAAGCATCAAACAGTCACACATTCATACCTCTCAAAAGTATTGATGGTCACCAAATGTCCTCAGTTTGGCCTCATACTTTTGTACTGTCAAATCATTAAAGAGAGAAGTTAGAAATTAACAAGACACATTTCAGTTTCAGACTTCATAACCCTTAGAAAATTCTGTCGATACTAATTCAAAAACTGTTTTGATTCTATCAATTGCTTAACTCTGCAAGAACAAAATATGTAAAAAGTCCCCCTATTCTTCAGCCATTGTCACTTTTATTAATTAATTAAGGTCCAGCCTTGCCACTGTAAGAGTGGGGGAGGCATGTGCACATTACAAAAAAACAGTAAGAAAGCAGTACAATTTGCAAAACAACATCACAAACACAGATATACTAAACACTAAGTCAGTTATGTGCCCTGAGCATCAGACACAAGGCTTATGTATCCCTGAATTCAAAACATAGAAAAATAAGGATATGACACAGTTATCATCACTTGCACAGGCTGTTGTGGGGGAGGGGGGCAGGAAGCATAGGCTGACACAAAAGGTAAGTAAGTGTGTGTGAGTAAGAAAGAGAAACAGGCAGACATTTGGATAAAGTATCAAATGGTCGCTGAGACAGAATGAGCATTAAGCCTCATGGCTGAACCATGTAACTATTCTGTGTGTGTCTGTATGGGGCCTCTAGGTGAAACTGAAGTGTGAGTGTCTGCAGGAACAAAGCTAAGCACCATGCTAGCTCTACAGCTTAGTACGTCGGACAGGTGTGAGGTGTGAATGGTAGAGGTGTCAGTTCATCGTTGACGTACCTGACCATGAGAACTGGCTCTGCCAGGAGTTACACTGGCATGTCCACACCCATGGTCAGATGCACTACTGTTATCTGAATGTAACTGATATCTGCTGGACAAGCTCTCCTCACTAGCACACCTAGGGCCACAAATCCATGGTCTGCCGCATCTTGGTGTGGACACCTCAACCACTGATGGAGCAGTGGAAGTACTGCCAATACGGGAGTGTGATTGTGCATGGCCATGTTGGCTAACATCAGATTATGTGGCTGACCTACACCCACATGGATGCTGCCCCCATCAGCAGACGTTCCATCACAGACACTGCCTATTCCAACATGTTATTCATCCAAGCCATTGAATCGGCAACACAGTGGAGGCAGTCCTGCATGTCAGCCTGTGCTTCATCTACAACCCTAAGCATTTCTCTGGAGGACCTATTGGAATGTGTCTGTGCCTCCATGATAGCCCTAAACATACGTCGAGTGGCATGAGAAGACACACCTGGATCAGGTGGAGGATAGACAGCAGGTCCCCTCCGAGCACCCCTAATAACCCTCCTGCATGGCACCTTGCCCACAATTTGGTTATGGCCAGAGTCAACAGGCACTGCAGTCACAGTAACTACACTACCCTGATCGAGTGTCTCACTCTCCACTTGTCCAATATCTGAGGCCTCACTGGAATGGGTTGGTGTAGGCCTACTGGCTGTGTCCAATGGAGTTACAGAGGATGGCTGAATGTCAATCTGTGTGTCAGATTCAACCTCCGCACCCCACGACTGTGCCTGCATTTGGCCCCCATCATCATCAGAGTCTGCAAGTACTGTGACATCAGGTGGTAAGAGTCCTACATTTCCATGTCAGGATCACCTGTGATAATAAGCAACAAACACAAGGAAGACATTAATACCTACACTATTATATTCCAATATATGTTAACAAACTAACAGTGGTGCCACAATTACAGACAGAAGTATACACAACAGTCCTGACACCTGCGTCACACATATGGATAAAATAAATATTTCTTTGAACTGCTCATCAATACTGACATAAAAATGTTTGGCTTACCATGTGCAGATGATTCGAGAGTTCCTATGGTGGATGGCCCTGGAAGAAGTTAAGCAAAAGGTAATGACACCATCATCACAATTAACAGTAACACAGGGGGTTAAAACGTTTCCCCCTTTATATGTCCATTAACAATACTTTTAACAAAAACTTGGATGACACGTCCACCCCAAGCCCATGTATAATCAACCAGAATGTGTTGCTAAATGTATCAATCTACAACTAGTCACCCCAAAAAAATGTATATTAAAAAGAACTTAAGTATTGCTGTCAGTAGTTTACTATACAAGAAATATTTAACAGTTGAGATAGGTAAGCCTACCTGGATACTCCTCCTGAGACATACTTGTCCTCCCTGAAATAGCAGCACCAATGTCAATCACATTATGTTACATACCTTCCACTGAGCTCTAACGATCCCTGACAGTGGCCAGGAACTCTTCATTTGGTGATAGTGGTGGCTCTGTAGCAGGCCCCCCGGTCGAAATCTGTCCATGGGCCACTGCAGCTGCTCTACTCTGAGCCAATGAAATCATGTCATTGGCTCTGTGATGCACTTGATCATATATCCTGCTCTGGACACATACAGAGTTTACATCATCCACTATCTGCTGCCAAATTGTCATTCTTCCAGACATATCCCCACATCCTCTCTCAAGCAGAAAGGCACCATGTTGTCCAAATGCTTCAACAATTACTTCATTCACAGGGTCACTGAATGGGGGGTTGCGGGCACTGGGACACCTGGGTGCCATAGTCCTAGGTGACATAAAACACAAAAGAAGGATAATACACATAAGTGTCACATAAATAAAAGTCCTGCTTAGATATAACACATAAAAGGTAGTTTTTCAACATTACCCAATGGAGAAAAAAAAAAAACAGTCAAAATATTCAAATATAAAAAAGGATTTATGTGATTGTAACATATTACAGAAAACCAAAACGGAGCCAGCAAACTATAAATGAATCCAATAAAGATAAAATCCAGCCTCTTTATTAGAAAGAGATTATAACATTCATCAGACCGGTTTCGGCTGGCAGAAAAGCACAGCCTGCTTCAGTGAAAAAACATGAATGCAAAATATAACAACTTAAATACTAAATTAGCTTACACCTCATTGGTCCACTCAGAAATTCTCATTTAATCCAGGTGAAAACAAAGCACCTAATTTAGTGATCCATTTCTTTTCTTTGGTATCTAAAATAGTGTACCAACCAGTCTTATTCAGTTTATTGCCCCTAATCATATCAATAACAATGAAAGAAAATTTGGCAGTATTGTGTTTCAAAGTGTGTTTGTACAAAGCACTATTAATTTTCATAGTTCTAATATTACTCATGTGTTCTGAAATGCGCAATTTCAAAGGCCTCGATGTCTGGCCAACATAAAAAGACCCACAGCTACAAGTGGCCAGATAAATGAGCCACTCACTACTACAGTTTGCAAAATACTGGATGTTATAAACCTTGGAAGAATTCCTACTTGTGAATTGTTTAGATTTCATAATTTTGTTACAATTGACACAATGTCCACAAGGGAAACATCCAACAAGATGTTCTCCAGTTAAGGTAGTTTGTGTTGATTGTAAAGTACTGGTAGAATGTGTATGTTTGTAATGACTAAAACATGAAGCTAAATTCTTTCCTTTCCGAAAAGAAAATAAGCATTTTTCAGGTATTATGTCAAATAAGTCTGGGTGGCTTAATAAGATGTTCCAATTGCTCTGAATACTATTTATAAGTACTTCTGAATTCCTAGAATATGTGGTAACTAGCCTGATTGGCTGTGTAGTTCCCTGTTCCCTAGATTTGTATGTGAGCAGATCCTGCCTTGATGACTTATTGGCCCAATTGCTGGCCTGCAGAACATGTCCCATGGGATAACCTCTCTCACAGAATCTGTTTGTAAGATCCCGTCTATGTACCTGGAAGGTATCATCCCTTGAACATATACGTCGCATACGTATAAATTGGGATTTCGGTATACTTTTAACAATATGTGGCGGATGAAAGCTGGAAGCGTGGAGGACCGTGTTGTATTCAGGATATTTCCTGAAGACCTGTGTGCTTAAAGTATCATCATCCTGTCTTGTAATTAATACATCAAGAAAGGTGATAGTATGTAACTCATAATTGATGGTAAACTGTAAGCCCTACTTGTTGTCATTCAAATATGAAACAAATTCATTACGGTAGTCAACATCGGCCCTCCAAACCATCCAGCAATCATCCAGATAACGTCTCCAAATATCAATTTCGTCAAGATATATATTGTGGCTGCTATTATAATTTGATCCTCAATATATGCCATAAAAAGGTCAGCATAAATGGGAGCAAAAGATGCTCCCATTGCTGTACCTTTAGTTTGCCAGAAACACAAATCTTGATAAAAGAAGACGTTATTAGTAAGGACATGCTCTGCAAGGCCAACCAAAAAAATGTTGAAATCAGAATCATATAGATGTGCCACATTGAGCCAATGTGTCAATGCTTCTAAGCCAACCTCATGTGGAATATTCATGTACAGAGAACTAACATCTAATGTACACATCAGCCAACCAGGTTCCAATTGTGTATCTGCAATGATCTGTAGAAACTCGGTAGTGTCCTGCAGACGTGACCGAACAAAAGATAATAAGGGCTTTAGGTGTTTGGTCAAATAAATAGACAACGGTTCTGTTAAATAACCACGACCAGAAACAATTGGCCTACCTGGAGGGTGTATAGGGTCTTTGTGTATTTTTGGAAGGAAATAAATATATTGACTAGTTGGATCCTGAATGGTTAATTGTTGAAGAACAGAGGTAGTGATGATGCCCATATTCCTAGCATTGATCAAAAAATCATCAATCTGAGACTTAAATCTATGTGTTGGATTAAATTCCATTTCAGCATAGTAACGCCTGTCTGATAATTGTCTTCTAGCCTCCTGGTCATAATCTAACCAATCCAATACAACCACAGCACCCCCTTTATCTGCAGAAATGATGACTATGTCCTTGTTATGTTGTAGTTCTGAAATAGAACTATGAAAATTAATAGTGCTTTGTACAAACACACTTTGAAACACAATACTGCCAAATTTTCTTTCATTGTAATTGATATGATTAGGGGCAATAAACTGAATAAGACTGGTTGGCACACTATTTTAGATACCAAAGAAAAGAAATGGATCACTAAATTAGGTGCTTTGTTTTCACCTGGATTAAATGAGAATTTCTGAGTGGACCAATGAGGTGTAAGCTAATTTAGTATTTAAGTTGTTATATTTTGCATTCATGTTTTTTCACTGAAGCTGGCTGTGCTTTGCTGCCAGCCGAAACCGGTCTGATGAATGTTATAATCTCTTTCTAATAAAGAGGCCGGATTTTATCTTTATTGGATTCATTTATAGTCTGCTGGCTCCGTTTTGGTTTTCTATGCTCATTTATGTATTTGGTGCCATGCAACGTTCCCCGTGCAGGAGGCTGCATTTGACTGTTACACTTGGTTTCTTTTCCTGCTGGGGCGTATGGATCCGATGCTGGCTGTTTGAATTATTTGCAGCCCGTATTTATTCTACATAGTCATCTCCTGGTCTACTTGGATTTTGTGTGTGCCTTCCTAACTGTTGTTCCTGATTAAGAGTTTCTATTTATATATTTGGCCAGACCAATTTGGATATCGAAGTGGGATTAGTACTGTGTACTGTGTTCTTTCGCACGGATTAATGGCCTCACGGTTGAATTGGTGGATTGTTGAGTGATTCGTATACTCCCAACACACTACATGACTACATTGTTGGCTCTTTGATGGTCGGGGTTTGAATATTTCTGCTTTAAGAGGAATTTTCTACATTTGTGGTGGTTCTAACAAGCAATCCAAAGGTGGGCGTCATTATGGGACTTTAGTTACGTGATTTACTTTCATAACGAACCGCCATTGTGGTATTTCCAGCTCTTTTCAGTCAGGTACTGTGTGTTGACTTTAAATTTGGACCTTCTGAATATTTCCTTATATTTTTTGGGTCTACAAGGAACAAATTCAAGGTGGACATTACCATGGGACATTAGATGTGTTTTTTTACATTTATTTTGAGTTGCCAGTGTATAACTTTCAGGTTTATTAGGCTTACTAGTCAAGTACTGTATATTGATTTTTGGTATGGCTTCGCATTTTTGTTTGGAACATCTATTTGCGAGGTGGAGGTAATCAATACTACTGGCCACATCTTTTTGGACTTATGTGATCTGTTTGTTTCAATAACCACTATTGTCTACATTTTTTCTATTACTCTTGGGCGCTTATTCTATGCGCTCTTTTAAGTGGATTTATAGTGGTTTAATACCTTCTTTGTTGTAATATATATTTGTCTACAGGAAGGATTACTATATTGGCAGCACTGTGACTGGAACTCTTGATTTGCTTATGCTGGCGACGTTTCTTGAACTGACAATACTGTTCTATGGACATTTATGATTATTGTGCACATGTTTTTTACAGCTTTTGTATTTTTAATTTTTGATATTGGCTGTTAAGAAGTTCAGTTACTATTATTGAAATGTTTAACAAGAAATTGTTTTCAATATTCTGTTATCCTTCTGTTCATTGGTGTGGCCATTTTTTGGTATGAAGGATACATATTTCAACAGATTAACATGTTGACATATATATTTTTGTTCTTATATCTGATTATGAGTACAGAATAACAACAGTTTCTGTATGTTTTTTTGAATCTTATACATTGTGTGACATTGAATGATATCCTCTGATCAGGTATCAGGGTGTCTCTCTGTATATTTTCAAGATTTGATCAATACTATATGGATACTATTTCTTATTTTTCCTGATTTTTTCCAACTTTTGTGATATAAGGGTTGGGATTACACTGGGCAGTTGGCCATCGGTTTTCTTTTTAGGGATTGGGTACTAACAAGAATAGTTCAAAATTCATTATATTGTTTAATGCAAACATCTCAATAATTGTATTGAGATGTAATTTCATTTTTTCTTTTTAATGGTTGTATAGGTTTTCTTATATTCTCCCATTATCATTATTTATCAGGTTGTTATTACAGTTAACAGTGAGGTTTGATGGTACCTTAAAATATGGGTTCACCCGGGTTATTCCTCTGATTAGGATGCTTTAAGGACATTTATTTGTATAATTAATGTGTGATTATTGGTCACTTTTTCTATTTTATTGTTGTGTGTAATTTATTTTAAATCATTGCACAATTGGATACATTCTGATTTTTTAGTCAAAACATTTCTTAAGATTTCTGTCTTTGCTTGCTGTTTTTCTAAAACCTTTATTTTTGATCAGGGCCTCATTGACTTCTGGAACGTAGCTATTCCTATAGGTTGTAGTATGACCTGGTGTTTTTGAGCTACTATTGTTCCTCAAATTTGGATTGACGTGGTCTTTGGGTATTGTTACCATTATTGTCAATCATATCATTTGGCTTGCATCTGTGTTAGAAATATGGATCTTTTCAATCTGGTTTTGGGCCTCTCATCTGATAGAGAGGATCTAACTGTTTTTGGCCTTGGATTTGGTAGCACTGGGGTTTCCAGTAATGAACCTATGAGTTCAGAATCTTCTTGTAGTTTAGCCTTTGACAATCTCTTTAAACATCTTAAAACGTTACGCTCAAATGTTTGGCATTCCAAACTATTTAAAGCCTATATGGCAAAAGGCATTACCCCTAGGGGTCTAAGAGTTAGAATTCAACCCCATGTGGGGCAGCCGGATGATGAACTGAATAAACAATGGAACCAAATTCAATAGCAGGCAATGATGTCTTTTGTTGAAGTTTTGTCCAAATTTTATGACAGAATTATTGACTCTGAAATCAATACTGTTACTGAATTATGCAATGATGTTCATAAATTTGAAGGTGAAGTATTTTTCAAAAAGTATCTTAATAAAGTGGCCAATGACCTCACTAGTTTGGAGGAACAGCGAAAACTCAGGAAAATAAAGAAATTTAAGCATGACCAGGTGGATTACCAGGGACTTAACCCCTTTAGCCATCCTTCCAAACATGTAAGATTTGTTCCGCAATCCCCCAAAACATCAAAAAGGAAGAGGCCTAGGTCTATTTTACGAAATAAATCTGTAATGATTGGCTCATCTACTGATGATGCTTCTTCTTTTACTGATAGTGATCCACAGCCAGCATCAGATTCACCCAACCCCAGAAGGGCTCAGGGTCCTACCCCTTTAGGGGGAAATACAAACGTGGGGGGAGGAAACATAAAAGGAATAGAGAATATCCAGAGACTGTTAAAGCTTGTGACACAGAAATAGATCATGTTGGTCATTCTAATGTTCTAAACTTGTCAAGTTTTGTATTGTCACCGGATCATTTGTAGATTCTAAATAAAGGTTTAACTTTTATTCCTGGTTTTGTTACATCGGAGGATTTTTTGGCTCAAGATGTTTTGTCATTCTGTAGAACTTTAAATTTGAAATTACAATTTGGAGTTGATGCAACATCACAGAATCAAGATAAATTTGTCTTTCATAAATCTAAATATCTTCCTCCCATGCACCCCGTTGTACATCAATTTCAAAGTCAAGTGCTCAAAGATCTACACTTTACGAGCTCTGAATTTAGGTTTAAATCCAACAATTTGTCCTTGTCTGAGAAACAAGCTATTTCAGAACTACAACATAACAAGGACATAGTCATCATTTCTGCAGATAAAGGGGGTGCTGTGGTTGTATTGGATTGGTTAGATTATGACCAGGAGGCTAGAAGACAATTATCAGACAGGCGTTACTATGCTGAAATGGAATTTAATCCAACACATAAATTTAAGTCTCAGATTGATGATTTTTTGATCAATGCTAGGAATATGGGCATCATCACTACCTCTGTTCTTCAACAATTAACCATTCAGGATCCAACTAGTCAATATATTTATTTCCTTCCAAAAATACACAAAGACCCTATACACCCTCCAGGTAGGCCAATTGTTTCTGGTCGTGGTTATTTAACAGAACCGTTGTCTATTTATTTGACCAAACACCTAAAGCCCTTATTATCTTCTGTTCGGTCACGTCTGCAGGACACTACTGAGTTTCTACAGATCATTGCAGATACACAATTGGAACATTAGATGTTAGTTCTCTGTACACGAATATTCCACATGAGGTTGGCTTAGAAGCATTGACACATTGGCTCAATGTAGCACATCTATATGATTCTGATTTCAACATTTTTTTGGTTGGCCTTGCAGAGCATGTCCTTACTAATAATGTCTTCTTTTATCAAGATTTGTGTTTTTGGCAAACTAAGGGTACAGCAATGGGAGCATCTTTTGCTCCCATTTATGCTGACCTTTTTATGGCATATATTGAGGATCAAATTATTTATAATAGCAGCCACAATATATATCTTGACGAAATTGATATTTGGAGATGTTATCTTGATGATTGCTGGATGGTTTGGAGGACCGATGTTGACTACCTTAATGAATTTGTTTCATATTTGAATGACAACAAGTGGGGCTTACAGTTTACCATCAGTTATGAGTTACATACTATCACCTTTCTTGATGTATTAATTACAAGACAGGATGATGATACTTTAAGGACACAGGTCTTCAGGAAATATCCTGAATACAACACGGTCCTCCACGCTTCCAGCTTTCATCCGCCACATATTGTTAAAAATATACCGAAATCCCAATTTATACATATGCGACATATATGTTCAAGGGATGATACCTTCCAGGTACATAGACGGGATCTTACAAACAGATTCCGTGAGAGAGGTTATCCCATGGGACATGTTCTGCAGGCCAGCAATTGGGCCAATAAGTCATCAAGGCAGGATCTGCTCACATACAAATCTAGGGAACAGGGAACTACACAGCCAATCAGGCTAGTTACCACATATTCTAGGAATTCAGAAGTACTTATAAATAGTATTCAGAGCAATTGGAATATCTTATTAAGCCACCCAGACTTATTTGACATAATACCTGAAAAATGCTTATTTTCTTTTCAGAAAGGAAAGAATTTAGCTTCATGTTTTAGTCATTACAAACATACACATTCTACCAGTACTTTACAATCAACACAAACTACCTTAACTGGAGAACGTCTTGTTGGATGTTTCCCTTGTGGACATTGTGTCAATTGTAACAAAATTATGAAATCTAAACAATTCACAATTAGGAATTCTTCCAAGGTTTATAACATCCAGTTTTTTGCAAACTGTAGTAGTGAGTGGCTCATTTATCTGGCCACTTGTAGCTGTGGGTCTTTTTATGTTGGCCAGACATCGAGGCCTTTGAAATTGTGCATTTCAGAACACATGAGTAATATTAGAACTATGAAAATTAATAGTGCTTTGTACAAACACACTTTGAAACACAATACTGCCAAATTTTCTTTCATTGTTATTGATATGATTAGGGGCAATAAACTGAATAAGACTGGTTGGTACACTATTTTAGATACCAAAGAAAAGAAATGGATCACTAAATTAGGTGCTTTGTTTTCACCTGGATTAAATGAGAATTTCTGAGTGGACCAATGAGGTGTAAGCTAATTTAGTATTTAAGTTGTTATATTTTGCATTCATGTTTTTTCACTGAAGCAGGCTGTGCTTTTCTGCCAGCCGAAACCGGTCTGATGAATGTTATAATCTCTTTCTAGTAAAGAGGCTGGATTTTATCTTTATTGGATTCATTTATAGTTTGCTGGCTCCGTTTTGGTTTTCTGTGCTCATTTATGTATTTGGTGCCGTGCAACGTTCCCCGTGCAGTAGGCTGCATTTGACTGTAACATATTACAGTCACACACAAAGCAAGGCTGCTTCCAAAACAAGGAGAGTAACAATAATAAAGCAAACCTCTGTACAAACAATTTTGTTTCCACCAACACAGAAATGTAACTTGGCTCCCCCACCCCCAAAAACCAAAACTAACAAACCAAATGGAATAAAACATCAGTGAGCTGCTACTTAAATATACCAATTCCGAGATTGCGCTACAGCATAGGAAAGGGAAACCTTCCCTTTCCTGCGCTTAACCCCGTTAAAGTGCGATCTCGGAGTTGGTATATTTAAGTAGGGGGGGTGTGGGGGGCACAGCAGTTACTTTTGTTTTTTTTAATTACATTTTCGAAGTTTTAGTACTTTGATCATATGTTACATATGTAATATATAACATATATATATATATATATATATATATATATATATATATATATAGACTAAAAATTAAAAATACTGAAAGATGGAATTTGCCCCTTCTCCACTGTTGTGCATTCGTGAAGTTGGTATATATAGTTAGCAGGGGTTGTGGGGGAAAACCCTCCCACATGAGGGGTGCAGGGGGGGCTTGCTCCCTGCATTAAAATTGTGATTAGTATTTTGAAACAAAACATTTCCTCAAAACCCATACTGCCGAAATGTCACAAACTTGAAAAAAACATCGAATGTCAACATTTCCGACCACGCCACACCTACAAACAAGTGCTAACATATTTATTTATTTTATTTTACATTTGTTAACTGGGAAAGTCCAACTGGACACACATCCATTTTCAGCGGAGGCCCGGGGAGAAAAGCTCCAATAGCATGTCATAAAGAAATTACACAAGAATATCATGCAGAGATATAGGTTCCATAGAAACATAAGTTATGTATAGATTAACAATTCCTTTAGTAAAGTCAGCATATAGCATTCTAGTAGTAGGGTTTATACAGAATATAAACACACAAGAAAAAAAAATTTTTTTTCTTTCTAAATTATGAGTACTCTCAATATTTTCTTACAGAAATAACATGGGTCAAAAAGGGGGTGAGTTTTTTTGGTTTGGAACATCGGCATTCAAGGTTTTGACCAGGCATAGTTTGCGAAAGCGGGTTCGATGTCCCGACTGTCAACATTTTAAAGGTAAACCATATATATATATATATATATATATATATATATATATATATATATATGTGTGTGTGTGTGTGTGTGTGTGTGTGTATGGGTCTACTTTGTTTCGTCGAAAACACATTTGGTCGAAAGTCAGTTTCCCCAGCACACTTGACTGAAAGTTCACTTCATCGAAAACTCATTTCACTGAAACTCATTTCATCGAAAGTTATACATGGCCTTTTCCCCACTGTAGTGCAACCCTGGCATTAGAATATTAAGTAAGGGGGGTGGGGGCACATCCCCCCACATAGTTTGGTTATAAGTTGTCTTTTGGGAAGAGTTATTTATTTAACTTGGAAGTATACATGTGCATGATTTAAAATGACACACCCCCCCTTGCTTAATATTCTAACTCCAGGGTTGCACTACAGTAGGGAAAAGGCCATGTATAACTTTCAATGAAAAGAGTTTCAATTAAATGAGTTTTCGATGAAATGAGCTTTCAGTCAAGTGTGGTGGGGAAACTAACTTTCGACCAAATGTGTTTTCGACGAAACAAAGTAGATCCATATATATATATATATATATAGAGAGAGAGAGAGAGAGAGAGAGAGATAGATATATATATATATTGTTATTAGTTAATGAATGTTTTAGGTACAATGACTCATTGATTGTTTCTGAGTTTTAGTTATTACTTTTCTTATTTTCATTTGTCATGTTCAGTAATTTGGTGGAGAATGAAAATAATATAATCGTTGTCCATCAATATACTTTGATTCTATATCTGTTTTTAATGCTGACTTTCATTTTACACTATACGGAGAGTTACTTTGGCCTGAAGGTAATTGGTAGTTGATATCTTATAAATTATTTCTATTGGCAAAGGTGTTTGCGTTTCTGATATGCTGAAAAATGAAAGGACTGTAGATGATTGGTAGTGGAAAGGAATAATGGCACTGGCTGAAGGACCGCTGTTTTTTATGCTTTATTAGCATATTGGTTATAGTTGTTATTACATACAGCAGCATGCTGATGATTGGCTGCTGCTAATAATATAGCAATCGGCTAACGTTCATGCTCATTTTTGGATGCTGATCATTTGATATATTAAACACTAAATATTTGTTTATTATTTGAGATCGTAGTGAGTGTTTGAAGATGATTGGTAGCTGGTAATAATAATTTAATTAATGGCTATTAGCAGATCTTTTCAATGCCATTTTTTTTTATTTTATTGTATTCAGAGTTTTATTTGCCTGAGGATGTTTGGGTGCTGTCAGTTTGAAATTTGTCTTATTCGCCAAGAGATTTGTACTTCTGAAATGCTGGATAATGTAATGATTGCTGTCGACTGGTTAAGGGAAAGAACAATGTTTTTGGCTGGCGAATACTCTAATCATGATTCTTAATGAGGGTCCTTTGTGTTATTAGCATACAGCTTTTTGTTTGTTGAAACAGACAGCAGTATGCTGATGATTGGCTGTTATTGATACAGCCATTGACTAATGATTTACCTTAGTTTTAACTATATTATGAATGACGATTTTGAATGCACTAAATACTTAAATTTTTCATTAAGCATTTAGTTTTAACTATATTATGAATGATGATTTTTTTAATACACTAAATACTTACATTTTTCATTGGATATTATACTGAGCTTCTGAGGATGATTGGAAGCTGACATCAATTATACCGCTGATGTAGTTTTAAAATGGCCTGATCCAATGAAAGTTTTTGAATGCTGATTTTCTAGAATAATTTAATTTTTATGAGATGATTGGTTAAGTTCTTTGGCATAAAAAATGCAAGTTTTTATTGGTTGTTAGGTATTTTAAATATGTGTTTGTGACATTCTAATGGTAGATCTGAAGAAGGGTCTTGGAATCCAAAAGCACTCATCTCCCTTTTTGTTTTTACTTTTGTCTCTTCATGTTTCTGTTCTTGGAATAAATAGTCATTTATGCCTGATCCTGTGGTGACAGCACTAGTTTTTCAATTTTTGGTATTGCTTTTTCTATGGTGTGGTTCTTTAGTGGTTGTTTCATCCATTATTACTGTGTGTGTGTGTGTGTGTGTGTGTGTGTGTGTGTGTGTGTGTGTGTGTGTGTGTGTGTGTGTGTGTGTGTGTGTATACACATATATTATATATATTTTTCCTTAGTGACATGTGAGCATATCCAGTATATAACTGAAAAATGCAATCATGCCTTATCAAGATCAGTAGTCTTTTGTACAGATAAATCTGAAGTAATAGCAATCTTCTTCTGCATGATCCACATAAACAAGTCTCCTCACCTTCAGATTCCCTAGCTACACGGTTCCCATTTCATCATTTCATGATGTAGTTTCAGGACTGTGAGCACAGTGAATATGCAAATAAGGTGTGAACTCATTAGAAATGCTGAATCCTAATTTCTGGTCTCTGTATATCAGATGTAAACATAGTGCAGGCAGCCTGTCAGTGTTTGTCACTAATGCATTGCAACTGTGAATGATTACGGTAAAGAGAATGAAAGCACAACAGCAATTCAGACTCCCTTACCTCCATTGGGTGTGTCAGCCAGGTTAGACTTATAAAGTGTAGAAGTAATTGTATCAAGGTTTGAAATGTAAGCAAGCAGCACACATTTCAAGGTTTCTGTTCAGTAACATCCAACCCCCCACACTTGTTGACAACTGTATATTATTGCCATTTAATATCCTCACAAATTTTAACCATAATGATACAAAATGCCTTAAAGACTGCATGTCTCAGATTACTGGTCAGATAAGAGAAGAATAATGAACAACAAACACAAAGAGATAAGACACAAGCTGCATTTTTGCAAGCAGTAGTCATAAATGGTTGTGTGGTCACTCGTTGCACTACATCTGAAATTAATACATGTACAAACATCTCAGAAGTGTACAATGGTCATGTGGTGTTTTAATACTATGAATGATGTTGCAGTTGCTTGTATGCACAAATATTTTTCATTCTCTGTTGCAAAGCTGCTTCTGTGGCAAAGAGGGATAAGACACCCTTTCTGTGTTTTGAAGGTTAATTGAAGTGAGAGTTCAAATCCAGACCTGTGCAAAAATATTTAATGTGTACCAACATAAATTTTGGACTGTTGTTTATTTAATGGATTTATTTTCTTCCTTTTTTCTAATTCTTCTTCTTTTAATATGGCCGGTATTTGTGTGGTGCATGGCTTTGCACAAATAGGAGAAACTGAGACACACAATAAATGCCATGTAAACACTGATCACAAAGCTAAAACAAGTTTAGCTTTGCTTATCTCGTTTGTCTGATGCTTACCATCATGCAAACCCGGACTACTGGCCCACACAAGAAGCAGACAGAACACCTGCAGACAGAATGTAGAAATTCCAAATGTCAAAAAGGATACATTGTTGCATTTTTTTTTGCTTTCCATCTCTCAACACCGCTTAGCAGTGTTTCCGCACCATCAGACAGTAATATTTATGCCACTAAAAAGAATACATAGGCATGGCCAAATGATGTGTGACAGCTGACTGTGGCCAAGTTGGTACAATTCACTTACACATCACTGGTAGATGTGTAGTGAGCTACATGAAGAAGGGTGCATTGTCCTCAGTTACTGGTATGATGAAGGCTGTGAACTATATAGGTATAATTTCCTGTGATGTGAATCACCTTCACATGCTCAGTACTTGTGCTACATACAAGGGAGAAGTCAGCACTGTGGCCACATGCTGGTGTACATTCCACATACCATCCCCCCAGAAAACAGATCACATACTTATTGGTCTGATTATAGGGTGTGATGTCTACATTATACATGTATTGTGTTTGTTTTCCTGATGTAAAAAATCCCCCAACTTTTTCTCTCATTGCAGGTGCTGTCATGGCAGTGGCAGCAATCTTTGATGTGTGTTGATACTGTCTGTATTACACTAATATCACAGGTGGAGTAAATGATTGCCCACAAACTATAGTCCTTCAGGCAGCTGTTTGGACACAGAATGTGTATATCATTTGTGATGTCTGTGATTTAAATAATGAACAGGAAAAGGCCTAGCAGACAGCATTGAGGTATGGACCTGATCACTGGACCTTCACATATTTCAACATATTTTGATGCCACATATGTGATACAGTGGTCTCCCCACATAGTGCTATAGGTGGTTATGGCCACATCTGACATTGCTGAGTAAGTATCTCAGTGTGGATTTGTGTCAAATGCTTTGGCCTTGTCAAGTTCAAAAGTATGGTAGTGGTGTTGTCATGCATGCATGCATGTCCTCAATGACCACTTTAAGGACATCTAACACATGTAATAGGCATGATGTAGCATTAACAACTCACACAGGTCTGTTGCACACAGCTGGGATATTACTAGTGTCCATTTAGTTAAAGGTCCATGATGACATGTTTGTATACCTCACAGATGAGGAGAGTCAGGATGTGTCTATACATGCATACATCAGGTGCTATCATCCCCAACTCACATGGATGCATGTTGATGTACACCCTTCTACAGGAACATAGTCTGCATGGAGGGTGTGTTGAAGTGTGTATTCAGCCATGTAAGGAAGGTGTATATGCTGAGTCACATGATAGGTGACCTGTGATATTCTCACAACCCACTGATTTTGTGTGATAGGCCAGGATGAGGATAAAACAGTGCATACTGGCTATCCTGATCAGGCTTAGGGTTTGAACACACTTCCCCATGCAGGTATCATTGAAAAACTCACTCAGCTGGCAATTAACCCTTACATCACTAGATGAGTAATCAACTAGCTCACTGATAGAACACATACTGTGAAAGTTGGTGAATCAACCTGTACCAGTAGAACTGTCACCATTGGCATACCCCAGGGATTTGTGTTTGGCCATTTACTGTTTGGACTCTATTTCTCGACAGTTCAGGCTAAAGTATACGGCCTTTGGCTTACCATGTTTGTTGATTCTTCCTTAATGGGTGCAATCATTGAGTCTACCTACAATGGTAACATATTACAGGAGGAGCTAACACAGAAAACCTCAAAATGCACACTCTCGAGGCACTCCTAAAAATGGAGAACATCATATCTGTGCAGTAACTGAGACCTGGTTCAAGGCTCCAGAGAGCACCGCTGCAATACCATGCTACACCTCTTACCACACTTTTTGGCCACCACACCATGGCCGAAACACTAAAGGTGGAGGAGTGTCCATATTCACCAAGGATATTCACACCACCAGACTAATTGCCCAACACAATGCATCTGAAATTTTCCAGGTGTAACTACCACTATGTAAGACTGCAATCCAATTTGTAGCTTGCTACAAATCCCCCACCATGCCCCAAGATTCTCACTACACCTTTCTAAACATACTGGAAAATATTAAGATACAGCCAAACACCCTAATACTGGGTGATTTCAACTACAATGCCATTAAATGGGAGAACTACTCGTGTACCAACACCTTTGCCCAATGGTTCTTGGAATTCATAAATTCCAATGCCCTGGATCAACTAATCCCAGGGGCTTCAATATCCTAGACCTGGTCATTACCAACATGGGAAATCGATGCTCCACACCTCTCATCACCCCCTCATTGGTCAGATCTGACCATAAGCTAATCACCCTTGACATCCACATCCCTCCCTCCATCCCCCAGTAAGGAAACCTCCGAAAAAAAACTTCTCCAAAGCCAACTTCATGCTACTCAAGTCAGAAGTGACAAACTTCATGACACCCATGCAGATGGGAACTGAAAGTTTGACTGCTGAATCCTGCACTAAGGCACTGTACGAGCACATCCACTCATGCATGAATCGTGCCATCCCAAATAGAACCAAGATGCTCTCCTCCAAAAAAAGGAAGCCAATCTGGTGGTCCCCTGCCAAAAACAAACTTTACAACAAAAGGAAGAAACTGTTGCAGAAAAGAGGAAAATCCCAGGATGCAAAAAAACTCCCTTACCAGCCTCAGTTAGAAGCTGAGATCCCTCATAAAATCCTCCAAAGCTAGTTACAAAAATAAAATTGCCAAAGATTCCAAAGACAACCCCAAGGCATTCTATAGTTATGTCAAGAATCTAAATGGCAATGCACGGATCTGCTCTGAGCTACAACAGACTGGCATTAAATGTACTGATCCCAAGGATATTGCCAATATCCTGGCAGATTGATTCAGTGCCACCTTCACCCCCCTCTCACCCCCTAAAGGGCCCATCTCAATACCGAAAGATTGCCAAATTCCGGTAATAACGGCCACACAGGCAAAAAAACGCACTTTCCAAAGCTAAGAATACAGCATCCATGGGACCAAACGACATCCCGGGCTGTGTACAACATGAGCTACAAAATGAACTGGCACCTCACCTAAGTGTCATGTTTAATCATAGCCTCACCTCAGGCTTCATGTCCACTGAGAGGTGCACAGCTACAGTTATCCCACTCCACAAGGGGGGGTCCACCTTGGATCCTGGGAAGTACCGCCCCATCAGTCTGACGAGCCTGATCTGCAAGACCATGGAATGTATTATCACGGAACTTATAAACAAAGACATTGGCAACCTTCAAACACTGGACCCCACTCAGTTTGGGTTCGAAAAGGGCCAATCTTGTCTCCTAAAACCCAATTGACTTCTTCAAATCAGTCTCAAGAGCTGTGGTTGATGGTAAGGTGATCCACACAGCCTATCTGGACCTTGCCAAGGCCTTCGACACTATCCCCCACTCTGGAATCATAGATAAACTTACTAAGCTGGGCATTAATCCCTACGTCACTCGATGGGTTGCCAACTGGCTTACTGACAGAACCCACACTGTAAAAGTAGCCGACTCCAAATCCAGCTACAGACAAGTGACAAGTGGAGTAACTCAGGGTTCAGTCCTGGGACTGCTCTTGTTTGGCATCTACTTCTCTGAAGTACAGGCCAACACTAAGGGACTCTGGCTAACAAAGTTCACAGATGACTGCAAACTGGGAGCCATTACTGAATCCCCAAATGATGTGGATATTCTACAAAAGGGCCTTACAGAAACAGATGCTTGATGCCAGAGCCATGGGCTCAAGCTCAATGCCAAGAATTGTATAATTATCCCCTTTGGGAAAAAACATGTACCCATGAATTACCACATAGGTGGCAATACACTAAACAGCGAAAGTATGATAAGAGACTTAGGGACACAGGTGGACTGTGGTCTCACCTTCGATAAGCACATCACCACAACAGTCAGTAAATCCTTCTATGTGACATACCTCATCACTAAGGGCTTTTCATCCAGAAAAAAGGAGGTCATTGTTCCAATGTACTCATCCCCCATTAGACCCATTATAGAATACAATGCCCCATTTGGTATGTATGCTCAAGACATCTGCAACAACTGGAAAGGCCGCAGAAATACCTTACTAAAAGAATCACAGGCCTAAAGCAGATGGGTCTACATTATATATTCGAAGTTTCAAAACTTCGAATCCCATATGTTCGACAACATATGATCGAAGTTTGAATCTTCGAATATATAATAAAACATCAAAAAATAAATAAAACTTACCTTAATGCTTTGAGCAGGAGTGCAAGCCCCCCTGCACCCCCCATACTCCCCTACTTAAATATACCAACTCCGAGATCGTATTTCAGTGCAGAAAAGGGAAATTCTCCCATTTGGCACTGTTACATTTAACCTTAGAACTTTTCAAAGTTTGATCATATGGTGTCGACCATATGACATTCGAACTTTGAAAAGTTCGTTCATGTAATAGGAACCCAAGCAGATGCCCTATGCTGACCGTCTAAAAAAAACTCCAGCTATACTCTGTCACATATCGTCTACTCAGAGGCAATCTCTGCTTAACATACAAGTCCATGTCAAACCCATAGCTGTTGGACATGCTACACTTAAAGAAATTCCAATCCCTCAGATCCACATGCTCCAGGGATCTAAATCTTGTCATCCCAATGAACAAAACATGCTGAAGGGATAGGTTCCTGACCCAGAGACTCTCCAGCCTCTGGAATAGACTGCCCATACATGTCAAGCAGAGCAGCTCTTTGGCCCTCTTCAAAAGGAACCTTGATGATTGGATGGGAGATAGGAAATTCACCCTGGGGATCACGTCCATCACCCTGCTAGACAGGGGTCCAGGGAAGTAAATAGTGTGGGAAGAAATAGCCAGGGGATTGTTATAGCTAGGCTTTGCATAGGCCCTAGGGCCGATAGCCTAGTACCAACCTATGACCATATGAACCTATGATTGGTGACAAAGCCACAGGGTCTACAAATAAATGCAAAAATTTGTTGTTATTTTGTCCTTCTGCAAAGTGGAATTCTCTGCTAATTACAGCATTGACAGTCTCACTTTGCTGAAATCTAGTGATGCAAGCACTGGGAATACATGTAGATAGGAATCTGAACTTAGGCCACCAAGTGTCCAGACTGGTACTGAAAGATTATGTTGTGCACATCATAAGTCATGCCATAGTATTCATATCTGAGGATTATATTACAGCACTGTACTCAAACTTCGTCAGAACACTAATTGAGTATAATGCTCTCTTTTGTATGTACCTCACCAGACACATGCAGCAAATGGGGAGTCCACAGGAGTTTCCCACCAAGAAAACACAAGGCCTACAAACCATGCTATGACATATGTGGATAGACTGAAAGCCATGTCACTGTAATCTGATTTGTATAGCATGAGGTGACTTTTGCCTGGCCTCCAGGCCAGTCTCTGACCCTTCCACAAATCAGATATAGCTGATGACATCTGGTGAGGAGACTATGGTAATAGCAATCTCCCACATGCTGGTGTAAAAGGCTGTCTGTAATGGCAAGCAAATGCACAAACACACACACCCCAGTTGACTGCAGTGAGAATAGAACCCGTTCCTAAGTACACCAACTACAGAACTTTGTATTTAAGGCAAGCACCATTGCTCACGTCTGACTTAGACTGTCTCAGACAACACTTTATAGCTGATGACATCAGCAGTTTATGGTGAGGAGAATATGGTAATAATGTTCCACATGCTGGTGTAAAAGGCTCTCTATCATTGCAAGCAATTACACACACACACACACACACACTCAGACACACACACACACACACACACACACACACACACACACACACACACACACACACACACACACACACACACACACCAGTTTACTGCAGTGAGAACAGAACCCCATACCCATCTAAGTACACAGACTACAGAGCTCAGTACTTTACACAAGTGCCATGACACAACTCTGACTTTAAGAAGGCTGCAGGACAATTTATAGTGGATGACATCAGCAGTGCATGTAGGAGAGACATTGTTGGGAGGCCTGCATAAAATGGATTTGTAGGCATATGCAAGTGTCATAATACTGTCAATTCATGGGACTGGAGTGGTAACTGTAGGATACACACTTATGCTCTTCTGGCTAGATACACACACACACACACACACACACACACACACACACACACACACACACACACACACACACACACTTGACTGCAACTGTTGTTGGAAGGTCTGCATAGGTTCATAGCTTCATAGGTTCATAGGAGTTTACTAGGCTACTGGCCCTAGGGTCTTTACAAGCCTAGCTGTGTAAAAACTCACAATCCACAATTAGATGTTCATTGTTAGCAGAGTGATTTTGTGATCAGCACTGACTGCCCCTGTCCCTGAGGATCATAGGTGCCATGCCTGGGCAGGGGTAATTTATGATCATTCATCCAGTTGTCAAGGTTGCTCTTGACAAGGGTCATTGAGGAGCACTGCTTCACATGCAGTGGGAGCCTATTCCAGAGGAGCAGCAATCGTTGGGAGATATATCTGTCTCTCCAGCATGTTCTGTTTATGTCACATGCTAGGTTGAGATCCCTGGGGCAAGTTATTCTTGTCCCATTTGATTTGTGGATGCCCAGCATTTCCAGTAGGGCAAGGTCTGAGACTGCTCTGTAGGCCAGGCACATATCACCTTTCACAGCAGCCTGTAAGATACTGAGCACAGTGACAGGGCTCAGTCTTTCATGTATATCATGTTTTGGAGACTCTGGATTCTCCTGGTCAGAAACCTCTGTGGTTTCTCCAGTTGCTGCATGTGTCTGGTACGGTACATGCAGAAGGGAGCATTGTTTTCAATTAGTTGTCTGATAAGGGTCAAGTATAGCAGAGCTATGACCTCCCTAGTCTTGGATGTGATGCCATTATTTTTGAGGTGAGCAGTGTAGAATGTGTGTTGTACCATAATGAACACATAGTGATCAAAGTTTAGATTGCTATCAACCTGTATTCCCAAGTCTCACACCACTGATTTTGAGTTTATATGGGTGCTATGTATATTGTAATTAGCATAGGTGCTTTACTAAAGGGCCCAATGAGGCTTTTTTCATCAATCATTTGTCTGTGTCAGCCCTTTCTGTAATATGTTAACATCATTGGGGTACTCTATATGATTGTACCCAGTTGATAGTCATCTCAAAACTTGGTAAGCCACAGGCCATCTACCTTCACTAGGACTTCAGAGAAATAGTTTTCAAATAGTAGAGGACCCAGCACAGATTCTTGTGGTACTCCACTGGTAAATGGTCCACTGTGGAGGTGGACTCCCCAACTTTGTGTTCTGTTGGTGAGCCAGTTGGCTACCCATCTAGTAATATATGGGGTAATTCTAAGATGAGAGATTTTTCTCTATGATACTTGAATGGGGGGTTGTGTCAAAGGCCTTGGCTAAATAAACATAGGCAGTATGTCTTGTTTTCCCTCATCCATTGCTTTGGGGACATTATCAAAGACATCCACTAGGTTTAATAAGAAAGATCTATCCTTGACAAAGCCAAAATAGGTCAGGTCAAGAGTGCCAAAGGTCACCTATACCCCTGTGGACAAGGTCCATGATGATTCTTTCCATAGCCTTGCAGAAAAGGCTGGTAAGACTTATGGGTCAATAGTTCCTTGGGTCAGTTGATGGATGTGAAGGCATGTTCAACTGTGAAGATAGTTCTAGTTCTGCATGTTACCAGGTTAACCTGCATTGCATATCACACATCTGATATTAATTTATGTAGTGTAGTTGATATATGTGTGAAAAAGTACTGAGACACCAGGGTTGCAGTGCATGGGGGAGGCAACATATGGTTGCATTGTAAATATGTGACATATAGTTAGATAGGGCCTTCACTTTGCTTTGATTCCACATATAGTTTCATGGCATAAAGAGTAAATGGACAATAAGCAGCAGTAATACATGCTAATAATAATTTTGCATAGTGCAGCAGCAAGCAACAGGTTTGTGGGACAGTTGGCAGCATTTGCGCATGCAAGATATACGTTTACATTACTTTCCCTGTTTGCACATAGTTAAGCAGTGTTCAAACATGGGGCTCATTGCTAAAAATCTGAGAGTATTAAGTCGATGAAACACACCTGCTGCTTAGCTGACTCTGAGGCACATTTCTTTTATAGCTCAGATGAGACTAGGTTTGAATCCAGATGTATGTAATGCTTTTAAATAAACAGTGATAATGCAATGATATATTATTTTGTATAGTACATTTAGCATATGTGATTGTGTGTGTTGATGTAGTGCAACAGGGTTAAGCATCATTGCATGGAGGTAACAGCCACATTTCAAAGACACTCACTGCCGCATGGTGTTGGTGCTTGATGACAAACTCTGCGCAAACATAGAGGCTAAAAAGTGAAGGGATCCATTGCTTATTCTGATACTTATGTATGTTGTGTGCAATTCTGTTTTAGACCAGATTATAGGTGTTAAAAAGGGGTAGATAGGAAAGTGGTCAAATGAGAAGCAAGCAGGGGGAAGAACAAAAAGAAATCAATATGGGAATGTGCAGGAGAGAGGTAGGAAATAACCATAGCTATCCATTTTTTCAACAGTAAAACTGATAATATGTGCAGAATATTTAAATAAATGAACGGTCCAGGCAACAGGAAACAGCTGGATAAAATAATTTAATATAAAAGTTAACACACAAGCGCTTTCACCCTGACACAATGCAGAGCTTTTTCAAGTGAAATGCACAAACACAATACCCCTCCATTTAAATACTCTAATAAGTAGAAATGGCGCCAAAAGATCTTAAAGTAGTACATACCCCCCACATTTAAAATGTTAACAAAACAATGTAATCCACTTTTTATACAGCAACTTCATCCACAACCTGTACAAAAATTCCACATTAAATGCATTTTGCTCAGCGAATACCATAATTCCTTAGACTAGCAAGAAAGCACTAAATAAATATTCAATTTTCAACAGTTTTTAAACGGTAAGGGCTAAGAAATATACATACATTAAAGGGTACTACAAAACAAAAAAAATTGGATTACAACTTCTCAGCCTTCTTAATCAAGTAAGGCTTAATGGATATGTGGTCGTTTAAACCTGGGAGATGGGCAGCATTCAATTTTAACTGCCAGTAGGTTTCCCTGCAACATAACCATTTTTCCCAATCACCCCCCCCCCCAGTGACAACCTGGACTTGTTCCAAAATTCCAAAATTTTATATTAAATTATTTTTTCCAGCCATTTCCTGTTGCCTGGACCATTTACTTATTTCAAGTTTTGGTTTTACGGTCTTCTGCTTGTTTTACTTTACTGGTTTTTGATGTGCATAATATTAGCTAAATTTGGAATGTCACCTCCACAACAACAGAATCATGTCGTATAGCCAATTGGACTGAATCAAGTGTGCCAAGAAGACAAGTGTGCGAAATAGAGAGCTTTCTATGGGAAGATATTTTTTTGTGGGGCGTGCTCATTTTTTTTTTAATTCTGTAAGACAAGAATGCTGGGTAAGAAACAAGGGTATTTCTGTGTCAGGTAAATTGGGTAGGTGAGAAAACAAATGTAAACAAACAAGAAAAGACACAGGGATGGTGAGGGACACAAAAGGTTGGGGGACACCATGATTGGGGTGAGGGAGGGGACAACACACGCTTATGCTCATCCTCACCCACTAGACTGTCATCATTGTCCCCTTACTCCACTGGTGGCTGGAGTGCTTGATGTCTTCTCATCCTATGTGCCATGAGGTAGATCAGCCTCTCTATCTGGCATAGGTTTACACCAATGCTGTGGTGCACGGCCGTACACACCAACACTGGTATCTCCCAGTGGGTGATGAAATCCCCACCTCTGCCACTGCTCTCACAGGGTACCACAGCACCAACTGCCACAGCACTACTACTACCTAAGGGTGCAGGTAGTGCAGGGGCAGCAGAGGCAGTGCTGCCATGTTGAGTCCCCAGATGTGCTGGGCATCGGTGCTGGAGCTGGTGGAGCAGGGACAGGCAGATCCACTGGGATTGGCTTACCTCGCTGTGCTGTGTAGACTTGGTACAGACACATAATAAAAATGGATGACATGGAAACATTTTGACCACACATAATAGAAAATAAAATAGAGATAAGGGTTGGGATGAGAGAAAAAAAGAGATAAAATAAGTACCATCATATGCGACATACAATGCATTAACACAATTATATAATTATTTTATCTGAAGTATTACACTTAAGTATATGTCCTAACAAATACACACTATACCTACAGATTGCTGAAAGTAATCCTTGAAATGTGCAAATATTGCATATATGCGTGTTTCAGTTATACGGATTACAGTTAACAGCAGGGCATTTATGTCACTTGTATAAAGTTTAATTTAATGTACATATTATTAAAGAAATGCAGTACTGTATAGTTGTGACTTATGGTATTTGAACCAAGATCCTCTGACTACAGTCTTATATCTGACTCCTAAAGTTGGGTTGTGCTGCAGACTAATGCATGCATACTTTACAGCTAGAATATGCATGCTCAATTTGCTTCAACTGTATAAAAAAAAACAAAAATCTATCTTTAAATTTTAAAGCTACAATAATACTTCTCTTGTGCTGCATACATACCACTTGCTTCCCTCAGCCTCTCCATTTGAGCAGCATGAGCATATCAATTGAACTCTATGTCAGCATTAGCTGGGGAAAGAACAGAAAAGAACATGTTAGCATCCTACCTGTGGTTAGAGGCGCAGGGACTTTGGACTGAAGCTGTCAATAATTTTCTTGGGTGGCAAAAGCCAGGGTACCTTTTTGACTAGGCTTGTATAGGCCCTAGGGCCAATAGCCCAGTACCTACCTATGAACTTATAGCCTAGTACCTACCTATAAGAGCATTATGCCTACCAGTCTTGCCTATATTTAACTTTCTAAGCATTATGAATACTGTTTTATTGTCATACTTACACAGCAGTAGGATGTCAGCAGTCTCAAACTCAGTCAACCCTTTAACTCCTGTGTAAGTCACTAAAATGATGATAAATTGTTCTCCAGTGTGTGTGATGCCAGTAGCACTGAATACAGTCTGAGCCAAACTACCCCATGCCTCAGACTTCTACTGGGGGACAGAACAGTCCCCCTGCAGAAGACTTTGACTGTGGTACTTTACCAGGAGTTCAATTAATATCCTGAACTCCTGGACACTCCATCTCTGTGTTCTAAACTGGGCAGCTTCCCCACTAACCCCAGATATGTCTAACACCCGACCTAGAGCAATGGAAAATTATGCTTTACTGCCAATTCCAGTTATCGCATTTACTGGTAGTACACAAACCCGAGCAACAGTCAATTGCATTTGCAAGATGTTGTGGAGCACACCACTGCCATGCAGGGATGACATAAATATTTGAAATAGAAAGGTTAATATGATACCTGACCTTAGTTCGAGGCGTGCCTGGTGATGTAGCTTTGATATATGCATTGAAAACTGGAAGGTAACTGTTAGGTGAGTTAAGTTTGCAGACATTCACTGGGGGCATAAATGTCATGACATGACAAATTTGTGTTTGGCTTTATACTCTGATAAAACTGATTTTTAAAGTGTGGGATTAAAACCTAGGCATAAGTGACAAAACATTTTCTTCCACAGCATTGATTTTCCATCTTTGCCAAAGAAAAAGTGCTGCTCAAATATAGTTGGGAGTCATTCATAAATACATCTGACAGTTTGAAGTGTTACACATGTATGTGTGTGATCTGACAAGGTTTTTTCTAAATAGATCCAGTTGTGTATGTGTCTTATTTAATCATGAAGGCCATCCAAGTCCAGATAGCAGAATTATACTTACAGAAATATAGTTGAGAGTATACCCTCAGTCTGAAATCACACTGTGTCTTATCCCTCATGTATATAATTGATATTACCTCCACTATCTAAAGTGTTAAAAGTGACAGTGAATATAATGAGAAATGGAGCAATAGTAAAAAATTTCTGGAATGTCCTGTATTAGAACCCAAGACCATGTGTATGACAGTTCTACATTTACACCTGTTGGCACAAGAATGTTGAAATAACACTTGTCTATTTTACAGTTCATTGCTATAAACTGCACTGTCACAACAGCAAAAAAAGGTTGCACATTCTGTACTATTTATGTATTTATTTATTTATTTCAGTTTAATTACGGGGAGGTCCACTGGGCTTGGAGGCCCATTTTCAGTGGAGGCCCGGGAAGAAAAGCTCCACAGGAAACAACAATTTTAATTACATGAAAAATTCAAACAAACACAGTTTGCAATTACAAATAACAGGTTGCTACAAATAGCAAAAAATACTAACAATTTCTATTATGTTCAGGAGGAAAAAAAAAACAGGCATATAGTATAAAAACAAGAATTTACTGTTTAGTTACCTGTGCAATTTATATTTTAAAAGAGGTTAAGAAGGTAAAGAGGTTAGCCTGGAGAGAAGGGGGAAGATAGCGTGAGAGGTGTGGGCTGAAGAGTACCGTTGCATATCCTATTTTGATAAAGGTAAGAATGAAGTTGGATTTTGAAGTTATTTAGGTTGTTGCAGGTTCTTAGTGAGGTGGGCAGGGCATTCCATTTTTAGCTAGGGTAAAGGATAAGAGAAGCTGACCTGCTGGGCGCTTGGGTTTTTGTACTGTGATCAGGTTTTGGTGAGAAGATCTAAGGGATCTAAGGGGAGTATAAGGTTGTAGAATATCGGAAAGAGCAGGGCAGTTAGTAGGACAGAACAATAATTTGTGGGCTGTGGTGATTTGGAGAAAGTCAATTTGACTGGGGAGTTCAAGCCAGTTTAGAGAGTGAAGAGAGGTGCAGTGATGAGAGGAGGATTTGGCATTTGTGGCAAATTTGGAGATTTTTGTTGTAACATTGTTCCAATTTGGAGGTAAGTGTGGATGATAAATTAGTGAGCAGAGGAGCTCCATATAGTAGAGAGGGAAGGAGGTAGGTAGAGGCAGGGGTTAGCCTGGTGGGAGGAGAGAGAAAGTGGTTGTTTCTATACAGGAAGCCAAGTTTTATATGTGTTTTTTTGATGTTTAGCTGGATATGAGTATTAAATTTTAGTTGGTCATCAATCATAACACCAAGAAGTTTGGTGGAGGTTACGATCTCAATAGTGGAGTTGTTAAGGCTGGTAATTTGAAATGAGTTTTTATCAAGAGATGAGGATTTAGAGGGGGAGAAAAGGAGGATCTTAGTTTTGTGTGCATTTAGGAAGAGGTGATTTTGGAGCATCCAGTTTTCAGTGGTTGAAAAGGCACTTTGCGTTAGAGCTTGGAGCTCTGTTAGGTTAGAGGCGCATAAGATCAAAGTGGAATAGTCAGCATATTGCACAACTGTGGTGTTGGCAATGGCTTTGTGGAAGTCATTAATAAAGATGTTGAATAGTAACGGGCCAAGTATGGAACCTTGAGGTACTCTGGTAGGGGTAGGAAGGAAAGTAGAGGTGGCTTGGCCCCATTTCACAGCTTGGGACCGGTTTGAAAGGTAGCTAGAGAACCAGGAAAGAGTTTTTTGGCTAAGGTTGAGATTAGAGAGATGGTTTAGAAGGTGGGTATGGGAGATGATGTCAAAAGCTTTGGATAAGTCTAGTAGAATGGAGGATACTATGTTACCGGAGTCACGTGCAGAATTGACAGAATGTAAGAAGGAGAGAAGGGCGGTGTTAGTACTGTGTCCTGGGCGGAAACTGTGTTGGGTAGGAGAGAGTAGTTGGTGTTTGGTAAGGAATGGCAAGAGCTGCAGGTGGATGCATTTTTCAAGGATTTTGGATATAGGGGAGAAGATGGCTATGGAGCGGAAATTGGAGACATTACATTACAATTTTTGCCACCCTTATGGAGAGGAAGAATGAAAGCAGAGCGCCATAGTTTAGGTACATAGGATTCGAGTAGAGACCTATTAACTAGGATACTGATAGGTAGAGCAATGGTGTCAGAAGCTATTTTTAGGAAGGAGGATGGAATGCTGTCAGGGGCATTGGAGCAAGGCTTTAGTTTTTGGAGCAGTTTCTTTATTAGGTCGGTGGATATAGGTTTGACTTTGAAAGGGGGGGGAGGGAAGATTGAGCAGGGAGGGGAGGAGGGTTGTTGTTGGTGAAAGTCTTGGTTAGCTCAGTGATGCAAGAGATGAAGAAGGAATTGAATAGTGAGGCAATTTCTGGGTCAGATTTGCTGGTATCAGGACAGGGGTTGTTTTTTGTACCTGGCCTAAGGAGGGAATTCATAGAATTCCAGAATTGTTTGGGATTTTTTGCATGGTTTTCTTGTAGTTTGATGTAGTAAAACTATTTATCTGTAATGACTAGTTTTTTGGCAAGGTTTCTTAACTGCTTAAACTTAAGGAAGATTTCAGGCTGTTTGTGTTTAAGGTAGGCTTTCCAGGTTTTATCCCTTTGTAGCATAATCTTTTTGTATCATTGGTGAGCCAAGGGGTGTTTTTTGTTTTAACTCTTTTTCTTTTTATAGGAGCTAGGGAGTTAAGGACAGTTATGAATGTAGAATTGAAATAGTCAACGGAAAAAAGTAGGATTAAAGTTAGTTAGGTTAAGAGTTTGAATGTAGTGGTGAGAGTGTGGGGAGGTGGGAGTGGCTCAAATGGAGAAGGCAGGGAGGTGATCTCCTAATGGGTCAGGAGTGACACCAGATTTTATAACTTTGTTAGGATGAGATACAATAATCCAGTCAAATATGGTGCCAGGGGGATTTGTTTTGTTAGGTCTAGTAATGGAGTTAGTAAGTTGAGTGAAGTTGAATAGGTTGATAGTTATGGAGGGATTAGGGTTACTGATTTTCCCCAGTCAATATTTACATTTCCCAAAATGAAGGTTTCTAGCTTAATATTGGAGGAAGACCATAAGAGGATATCTTCCAGTGTGCTGGTATTGTTACCAGGAGGAATATAGAGGGAAATAATGCAGATGCTTTTGTGGTTGTTTATTTTTAGTATGCCAATTACTAGTTCAGCATTATTGAAAGAAGGGATGGGGTTAGGGTATGGGGTCATAGTCAAGAGGTTGGAGTAGATTAAAGCAACTCCACCACCTCTTCTATTAGGGTGGTCAGATCGGAGAGAATGAAATCCTGGAGGTAGGAATTCAGAGTCATTAATGTGAGGTTTTAGCCAGGTTTCAGAGATGGCTGCTATGTCAGGAGAGTTGTGAGTGAGCCAGGCATGGAAGAGGATTAAATTATTTTTTAAGCTTTGGGCGTTGATAGTGAGGAACTTGAGGTTTTTATTAGAGAATATGTTGTTGGTGCATGGATGATTTGTAGGAGAGAAGTTTGGACCTGGATTGGGGTGTATACCACCAGCTAAGTGAAGGAAAGTGGGACAGGGGATACGTTTATTAGTTTTGTATTTTGATAGAAGAGGCTGGTAGAGATTTGGTTTAAGTTTGTAGTTATTGTTTGAGATAGAGAAAAGTTTTACTTTTAAGAGAAAGAGAGGGTGGGAGGGAACTAGAGAAGGTGAGATGTTGTGGAACTCGGATGTAAGGTGGAGCTGGGGAGTAAAAGGAGGAGAGAGTAAATGGAAATCAGTATAGGAGGTGATTTGGTATAGAGATAGTAGAAGGAAGGGGAAGGATGAGAAGAGAAGGACTTTGGAAGGAAGGCTGAGCATGGTAATTGGAGACAGTTAGAAAATATAGAAAGAGAGGGAGATGTGATATTAGGTGTGTTGGGGGTGTGGTGGAGAGAAGTAGGAAGGGTGGAGGAAGGGGAGGGGGAAAGGTGTATCCTGAATGGTTGGTGAAGAGGGTGGGACTAGTAGGCAGGGGATAAATTTAGAACCACTGGGGGCGTGTGGGAATTGGGGGTAGGGTAGGGGAGCTGAGTGAGCCCGCAGGGCGAACGGAGTGGGAAGAGCCAAGAAGGCGGAAAGGCCCGAAAAACAATCAGTGACCTGAGGCTGGAGAAGAACTACTGCAGGGGTGCAGGTATATGGTTACAAACTTTGTTTTGTAGTAAAAAACTTAGTACTTTATGTTTAGTTAGTGGAAATCTCTCTAGAAACAAGTATATAAGTGTGGAGAGGTAAAATTACAGATTTCTTAGTGAAGGGCAGAGACACTTTCTAGGCAGAGTAAGTTAGTGGAGCAGGGAGAGGAAATTATTGCAAGTCTTTTTATTAGGAATATGCTGCCACTTAGTGGAAAAAGGAGGGAGGTGCACTCAGAGGAGAAGAGGTTCCGCAGAGAAGTCAGGTTTATAGAGATTACATAGAGGTAATTGTGGGAGTAGACTGTAAACCAAGGTTGAGGTTGGGGGGGCTGAGCAATGACCAGTGGTAGGCTACTTTCACGCGCACCGAGGTAGAATGCTGCTCAAGTTAGGTAGATGCTAGAAAACATATGTAAGACAGATTACATACACTGAGTCTCCTTAGGGAGATAGGGTCCCAGTAAACTTAATATAGATTAAGCAGAGTGTCCACAGACATCTTCTCTTTGAAAGGAGGGATATTCTGTCTGGCAGTGAAGAAGGGGGAAACACCTTGGGGAGCGGCTGAAAAGAAGAGTGAGAAAAACAAACAGTTAAAAAATGGGGTAGGGGAAAAATAGGAAGGAGGAGAGTGCAGGAAGTAGTGAATGCAGAGTAGAGGAGGGAGTTTTACAGTGTGGAGTGAGAGGAGGAAAGAAAGGGAGAAGGGACAGAAGTGTAGTCTGAGGGAGAGAGAATAATGTAGCAGAGAGGTAGGGAAAAATGAAAGTTGGAAACAGTTGTGCAGTAGAAGGTCCACAAGTTATGATAAACTTCATACAACAATTCAGCATGCAAACAATAGATAGGTAACAGGATTACAGGTGCTTAGAATAATCAGAGACCATTTTTGTTGTTCAAATAGCAATAATTAAAGCAAATATTCCTAGGTGGGAGAATAATCCAAAGCAGTAACTACATGAAAAAAAAAGTTATTACATTCAGTTAAACACATAAAGACAATCAGGTGAGGCAGGCCTTAAGGAACAGCAATATATAAATACAAGTCAGCAACAATGCAATGCCTATAATACTACAGAGACTATGTTGCTAAAACAGCAGACAATAGTATTTTGACTTCAGTTAGGTGGAAAACAGACACTGATTATGCAGTAGCAAGTTTAAAGGCAATGGTTGCTATGGTTCTAAGACAAAAAATCATGCCTGCAGGTACAGTCACTGTTATGCAATTGCAGGTTAGAAAAATAAATGGTCGCTAAGGTTTTTAGAGGTAAAAAGCCGTGTCTATAGGTAAAAAGACACTGTTATGCAGTTTACTGATGAATCAAATGGTCACTTTGATACTAGAGCTAAGAATGATGCGTTGGCAGTTAAATAAGGCAGTTGCAGGTTGAAAATCAATGGTCACTAAGGTTTTAATATTAGGAGCTGAGTCTTACAGGAAAAAGACACTGTTAAGCTGTTAACTAATTGAAATCAATGGTCGCTGAGATTTCTAGTGCTGTCAGCCGAGTTAGCAGATAGAAAAAGTAATCTCTGAGTATACAGAGAACAATTTCTGTTCCTGGGCAATGCAGAAGCACTGAGATCCTGAGCTATTGTTAACGGCAATCAATAAAACACGCCAGGACACTAGCATTGAGTGCAGCATCTAATGCTGCTTAACTGATGCCTCAATAAGGCTCGCTAATATATTGGTGTTGTGAGCAGCTTCAATGCAGCTTATCATGAAATATTGTTAATGACAAACATTAAAACACGTTAAGACACTAGCATTGAGTGCAGCATCTAATGCTGCTTAACAGACACCTCAATAAGGCTTGCTAATATATTAGCATTGTGAGCAGCTTCAAATGCAGGTTAACAGGCACAAACAAGCTTACACTAAGCAAAAAAGAGCAGAGCACCTTAAATTACATGCTGCTTCTACCAGAGAATTGGTAAACCTTATCCAAAAGCCTGACAATATGGACACAAAAATGCAGACGCTAAGCAAAGGGAGCAAACACAGGAATGCACACTGCTCTGCCTGAGAAGAGAGAGACCCAAACCTGATTCCAAGGTGAGGTAGGGTAGTTATAGAACTTTAAACAGCAATATTAAAGGCATCAGAATCATTATATAGTGTCAGTAGTTCGTAGCAGCCAGTACACATCAAGTATAATACAGCAAAGTTAAACAGTGATATGATTAGAGAGTTTCAGAAGCTTTTAGTAGCATATACGCTATAAGCATAGATACATTAGACTCTGTTAATACTTAATTTCAATTCCTCTTGAGCTACACTTACCAGAACCTAGGACCACCTGTGCTCCAGCTCTACACTTACACCTGCTGCCACAGGATTAGTGACATGACATTTCCATAAATTCCAACTCATTCTTAAGTTCTGTGCATTAACTGCTGAGCAATGCCACTTAGTGTGTTTGTGCAGTGCCCAACAGAATTAATTGAATGCATCCATTTTCAATTATCAGCTGTCTGTAAGTGTTCAATGACTGCAGCTGCTGGGGAACTTTACTAACTGTCACGCAATGCCTCTTAGCAGCATTGCACAATGGAAAGCAGAAAATGCAACAATGTATTCTTTTTGATCCCTGCACTTTTACAGATGCCCGGTTTGCAGGTGTTCTATCTCCTTCCTGTGTGGGCCACTAGTCCAGTTTTGTGCACTGCTAGGCATCGCAAAAATGGCATAAGCACAGCCAAACCTGACATTGATTTTTCCTCTGTTTCCCTTGTTTGCGCTAAGCCGTGCACCATGCAAACACTGGCCAAAAAAAGGGAAAAGTAGATGAAGAAAAGCAGTCTATGATATAAACACTACAAAATGTCTGTTAGTGCACATGAAATATTTCTACTTAGGTCTGGATTTGAACTCTCACTCCAATGAACCTTCAAAATATAGTAAGGGTGCCTTATCCCTCTTTGCCACACACACAGCTTTGCAGAAGGAAACTGAAAGCATTCTGCATACAACCAACTGTAACATCATCCACAGCACTAAGAAACTACATAACAGTTATTTGTACATGCATAAATTTTGGATGTAGTGCACTGAGTGATCACACAACCATTTATGACTATTGCTTGCAAAAATACAGCTCTGTTTTACCTCTTTGTGTTTGTTACTCATTCTTGCCTTATCTGACCAGTAATCTGAGACATGTAGTCGGTAAGGCATTCTATAGCCTTGTCCTTAAAATGTGTGAGGATATTAAATGGCAATAATATACAGTTGTCAACAAATGAAGGGGAGGTTGAATGTTAATGAACAGAACCTGTGAACTGTGTGCTGCTTACTTATATTTCCAGCCTTAATAAAATTACTTTTATAAACTTTGTAAATCTAACCTGACACACCCACTGGAGGTACAGCAGTCTGCATTGCTGTTGTGTTTTCCTTCTCCCTACCAGTAATCATTCACAGTTGCAATCTATTAGTAACAAACACAGAGGGAGTTCCTGCACTATGTTTACATTAGCTACATGGAGTCAAGCATTTCGGATTAAGCAATTCACACCTCATTTGCATCTTCACTGTGCTAATAGCCCTGAATTTACACCATAAAAAGGCAATGGTGTAACTAGGGAACCTGAAGGTGAGGAGACTTGTTTATGTGAAGAACACAGAAGAGGCTATTACTTTGGGATATATCTGCACAGAAGACTACTGAACTTGAGAAGGTATGCTTGCATTTTTCAGCTATATACTGCAAATGCTGATGTCATTTAGGAAAAATCTGTTTCATATTTATATAATATATTAGTTAGCAAATGGTGCTACTGTTATCTGTATACATTACTTAGAAGTGCACTGATGGCATGGATGTGTTTGTCAGGGCATTTC
Source organism: Protopterus annectens (assembly GCF_019279795.1). Taxonomy (NCBI): domain Eukaryota; kingdom Metazoa; phylum Chordata; order Ceratodontiformes; family Protopteridae; genus Protopterus; species Protopterus annectens. Next base: position 1,832,963,675 of record NC_056726.1, read on the forward strand.
ACAGGTATCGATAATTGGCAATAGCTTAAAATAGAATGTTCTTTGTTAAATCTGTACATGTTTTAGGACAGTTCATTTGACAGCACATTGAGTATTTCACTGATGGGTTGTTAGTAAAATGTGTCATTTGCCTGTTATTTTGGGCATGCAGGAGCAAAGCTCAATTTCTGTTTTGGCACAAACAATGATATGTTGCTCTTGTTGCTCTCCCTTTTTTGCATTCAGCTTTGATTTGTATGTGAATGTAATATGTTGCAGTCATGCAATTCCTGTTGTTCACATTTCAAATATCTAGACTGTTTTATGTTTCTCTAGTGGGTAATACTGAAATACTACCTTTTCTGTTTTATCTGGGAACAGGCATTTTTAGTTATGTCATACTTATGTATTTTATCCTTCTGTTGTGTTTTAGGACACCTAGAACTATGGTGCCCAGGCACCTCAGTCCCTGAAAACCACCCTTCAGTGACCCTGAGAATCAGATCATTGTAGAAACTTTTAGGTGACATGGTGCCTTTCTGCTTGAGAGGGGACATGGTGATATGTCAGGCAGAATGCAGATCTGCCAGAGGATAGCTGCAGATGTGAATGTGGTAAGTGGCTACATAGGGCCGCTGGCATGATCTCATCTGCATGGAGGAGAGCAGCTGCAGTGGCCAATGACTGGATGGGTACCAGGGGGCCCACTGCAGAGCCACCACTAACAGCAAATGAAGAGTTCCTGTCCACTGTCAGGGATCCAGACAGCTCCCAGGAAAGTGCAGAACAGCATGTCCTTGACATTGCTGCTACTGTTTCAGGGACAGTATGTCTCAGGAGGAGCTTCCAGGTAGGCTTATGTATCTCAGTTGTTAAATACTTTAGTTTTGTTTAACAAGAAATTGGTTAGGGGGATTGTAGATTGCTACAGTTATCAACACATTCTAATTTATTACACATGTTGTTTAGGCTGGACTTGTCATCCAAGTTCTTGTTGAAAGTATAGTTAATGGACATATAAAGGGCAAACATTTTACTCCCTGTGTTACTGTTAATTGTGATTATGTTGTCCTTACTTTTTGTTTAACTTCTTCCAGGACCATCCAGCATAGGGAGCATACTATCAACTGCACATGGCCAAACATTTTTATGTCGGTACTGATGAGCAGTTCAAAGAAATATTTAGTGTGTGATGTTGGTGTCAGGACTGTTGTGTGTTTTGCTGTACTGTCTGTAATAGTGGCACACTGTTAGTGTGTTAGCATAAATTGGACTATAGCAGAGTAAGTATTCATTTTTTCCTGTGTTTGTTGCTTATTATCACAAGTGATCCTGACAATGCAAGTGTGGGAATTCTACCACCTGATGTCAGAGTATCAGCAGACTCTGATAATGATGGTGGCCAAACAAGTAACAGTCAGGGGTGCAGAGGTTGAATCTGACACCGAGCTTGACATACAGCCATCCCTTATAATTTCATTGGACACAGCCAGTAGGCCTATGCCTACCCATTCCAGTGAACCCTCAGATATTGGACAGGTGAAGGGTGAGACATTCATCAGGGAAGTGTGGTTACTGTGGCTTCAGTGCCTGTTGACTATGGTCGTAGCCAAAGTGTGGGTGAGGTGCCATGCAGGAGGGTTGTTATAGTGCTTGGAGGAGTCCTGCTGTCCATCCAACACCTAATCCAGGTGTCTCTTCCCATGCCACTCAACATCTGTTTAAGGCCATCTGGAGGCACAGACACATTCCCATAGATCCTGCAGAGAAATGCTTAGGGTACTAGATGTGGCACAGGCTGACATGCGTGACTGCCTCCCCATGTTGCTGATTCAATGGATTGGATGAATGACACATTGGAACAGGCTGTGTCTGTGATGGAACATCTGTTTGGAGGGGGTGGTATCCTCATGGGCATAGGTCAGCCACATCATCTGCTGTTAGCCAACATGGCCATGCCCGATCACACTCCCATAGTGGCAGTACTTCCATTGTTCCATCAGTGGTTCAGCTGTCCACACCCAGACATGGCAAGCCATGGAGTCATGGTCCTGGATGTCCTCATGTGGGGAGCTGATCCAGCAGACATCAGTCATGTTCACGTGGTAGCAGCGCATCTGATTGTTGGCATGGATGTGCCAGAGCAACACCTCACAGAGCAAGTGCTCATGGTTGGGTATGACAGTGATGAACTGCCAGCTGTACCATCATGGTTCACACCTGTCCAACATACCAAGATGTAGAGCTAGCACAGAGCTTGGCTGTGTTAATGCAGATACTCACACACCAATATCACCTAAAGGACCCATACTGACACACACACACACACACACAGACACACAGACACACACACACACACACACTTACATAGTTCAGTTGTGAAGCTTAAAACCCATTTTGTTTCACAGGCCATTTCTTACTTTATCTGAATGTCTGCCTGCTTCTCTTTTTTACTCACACACACTCACTGACCTGTTGTGTCAGCCTAGGCTTCCTGACCCCCCCCCCCCCACAACACCCTGTGCAAGTGATAATAACTGTAACATATCTCTGTTTTCTATCTTTCGAAGTCAGGGAATACATAAGCTTTGCGTCTGGTGCTCAGGCTGCATAGCTGACTTAGTGCTTAGTATATCTGAATTTGTGATGTTGAATTGGTAATTGTACCTTTGACTTACATTGCTCTTAGAAATTAGATAGTTGATAGCATCAAACTTTTTTGCATCAGTATTGTTAATGATCTTGTGAGAGTTATGCAGTCTCAAGCTGAAATGTGTCTCATTACTTTCTAACTTCTCTCTTTAATGATTTTCTATTACAAACATATGGTGCTAAACTGAGGGCATGCAGTGTCCAGCAGTACTTTTGAGAGGTATGACTGTGTGAATCTTCGATGCCTGAGGCCTACTACTTAATCATGGACAAATATAAGTCAACTAAGTCTCTGCTGTTACATGTTAAGGTCATTTCTGTACAAATCACCTACCTTTTACTTGCTTACATTACCAAGTAACAACATGCAAGAATATGCCAATCATTCACACAATGCTCTCCAGGTTCCACATTTACCTTGTAAATCCAACAGTTGCAATAGTTTTAGTTCAGGGTTGGCTCTGTCTGATTCTAGCAGTACACAGCCATTACATGGGTAGGTAAAGGTTGTGAGCATTGCCGGGTATCAATGTTACTATATGTATGTGCATAGGAGGAAGGTTTTAGCCCCTTGGGTAGTGAGTGAGTGTGCTATGCATTGTCTCTTAGCCAATGTGAGGGCATGTTAAGTGTGCCTATGTTTGCCTACACCCACAGCAGCTGCTGGTCCCCCTCTGACTCCTCACCTGTGTGTGGCTGTGTTGACTTTGCCACTGGTGGTGGGATGTGTGCCTCTTCCTCTTGTTGGCTCTGCCGAAGCTGTTTTCTCAGGAAGATGTTGTATAGCAAGGCACATGCAGTGAATATTTCAGTACATGTACATGGACTGTACTGCAGGACTCCCTGATGTGTTTCTGAGTATGGAACTGTGACTTCAGCAGCCCAAACACATGCGCTATGATATTTCTGGTTTGAGTGTGTGCCTCATTATGACGTTCTTCAGCAGGTGTGTGTGCATTTCTGATGGGCATCATCAGCCACAGTTAGTTCCAGTGCATAACCTGCATTCCCTAGTAAATGAAGTTTGTAGGATATCCCCACTAGTGAACATCTTATACTTTTGGGAGGTGTGCCAGATATGTGAGTTGTGGTAACTGCCTGGGTTGCCAGCACAAACTTAGAAGTGAAACCATCAGGCCCAGGGTCCTTTGAGGATTTTAGTGACCTAATAAAATCCAATCAATACCTCTTGTATTCACAATGGAGCATTTAGTAATACTGAACATAGATTTCTTCTTCTTTCGGCTTTTCCTGGTTAGAGGTCGCCACAGCGGATCACCTTGTCCGCTCATGAGTGGCAGTGAGGTTTTACAGTGTCAAGTTGCCTGCCCAGTGCCCAACCTTCCACAGAAGACACACATGCATGCACTCACACCTAGGGCCAATTTAGAGTGTCCAATTGACTTACAGCACGTCTTTGGGATGTGGGAGGAAACCTGAGCACCCGGAGGAAATCCACACGGTCACAGGGAGGACATGTAGACTCCACACAGAAGGCACCCCAGCTGAGGATCAAACCGGAGAACCTCTTGCTGTGAGGTGGCAATGCTGACCTCTGCACCACTTTGGCTGCCCAATACTGAACATAGGCTTAAAATCTAAATAGTGCTAAATGAGATTGGCATTACACATGACTTGGAAGTTAATAGAGTGGAAGCCCTTTCTATTTATGTAGAGCCTTCCCTATCCCCCAGGTGGTGCCTTAATTTCTACATGTGTGCAATCTATGGCACCCAGTACATCAGGCTAGTGTGCTACAAGGTAGAATTCCTACATATTTCTGGCCCAGTCCTCAGGAGTATGAGGAAAATATATGCGGTCACTGAGATGTTGGAGCATAGCATTCAGGAACTGATGGAGGATCCTGGATGCTGGTGCCTGTGACACCCCAACATGTCCCCTGTTGGTCTCTGAAAGGTACTTATAGCTAAAATTCTAGGTGAGACACATTCCTTTGTCTCCACTGGGATGGGTTCCCCTCAGTTTGCCCTGGCTCCGAGTTGAGGACAACAGAGGTTGCAGAGTTCCTGTAGTGTGTCTCTATCCACCCAATTTCCATGTCATGTAGATTGCAATAAGTTAACCGGGGTCTGAAAACTCTTCTCTTTCTTGGCCTTGGTCTATTAGCTGCAGGAGCAGCAGCATAGATTTCAGCCTGTTGCACATACACATGAATTAAAGTAACAGCAGCCCCTACATTGTATCTGTGTTGACTCCTTTCTGTGGCTGTATTCCAGTAGGTTTTGGAATTCCCAGGGAAAACCAGCACTGAGTCTACATGGTTGCTTTATAGCCTATTGAGTAGCTCCTCCATTTTGGATTGGTTGATTAGCATACAATTCAGCAGCTTATGCTGTAATTAGCATGCTACAGTGTTTACCTTGCTTGAGCGGCTCTGTGCAGCTCTACACACTGTGTAGGCTTATTGAATCTGTCTGCCTGTTTATTTTAGTGACATACAGTGGATATAAAAAGTGTACACACCCCTGTTAAAATGCCAGGTTTTTGTGATATAAAAAAATGAGACCACAATAAATAATTTCAAAACTTTTCCCACCTTTAATGTGACCTATAACCTGTACAATTCAATTCAAAAACAAACAAATCTGTTAGGGGAATAAATATAAAAAATAAAAAACGTACAATAAGTTGGCTGCATAAGTGTGCACACCCTTAAACTAATACTTTGTTGAAGCACCTTTTGATTTAATTACAGCATTCAATCTTCATGGGTACACACCTGCCATCAATTAAAGAGACTATGATTAACCCCAAATAAAGTTCAGCTGTCCTAGTAGGATTTTCCTGACATTTGCTCAGTTGCCTGCTACAGCAAAAGCCATGGTTCGCAGAGAGCTCACAAAGCATCAAAGGGATCTCACTGTTGAAAGGTAAAAGTCAGGAGAGGGGTACAAAAAAAATTCCACAGCATTGGACATACCATGGAATACAGTGAAGACAGTTATCAAAAAGTGGAGAAAATGTGGGACAACAGTGACATTGCAAAGAACTGGATGTCCCTCCAAAATTGATGAAAAGATAAGATGAAAACTGGTCAGGGAGGCTGACAAGAGACCTACAGCAACACTGAAGGAGCTTCAGGAATTTCTGGCAAGTACTGGTTGTGTACTACATGTGAAAACAATCTCCCGTATTCTCCACATGTCTGAGCTATGGGGCATAGTTGCAAGACAGAAGCCTTTCCTTACACAGAAAAACTTCCAGGCCTGGCTAAAATTTACAAAACAATACATCAAGTCTCCCAAAAGCATGTGAAAAATGTGTTATGGTCTGATGAGACCAAGGTTGAACTTTTTGGCCACAATTCCAAAAGGTATGTTTGGTGCAAAAACAACACTTTGCATCACCAAAAGAACACCATCCCCACGGTGAAGCATGGTGGTGGCAGTATCATGCTTTGGGGTTGCTTTTCTTCAGCTGGAACTGGGGCTTTAATCAAGGTGGAGGGAATTATAAACAGTTCCAAATACCAGTCACTTTTGGCCCAAGAGGAATTTCACCTTTCAACACGACAATGACCCCAAGCATACATCCAAATCAACAAAAGAATGGCTTCACCAGAAGAAAATGAAAGTTTTGGAATGGCCCAGCCAAAGCCCAGACCTAAATCCAATAGAAAATCTGTGGGGTGACCTGAAGAGGGTTGTGCACAAGAGATGCCCTCGCAATCTGACAGATTTGGAGCACTTTTGCAAGGAAGAGTGGGCAAATATTGCCTAGTCAAGATGTGCCATGCTGACAGACTCCTACCCAAGAAGACTGAATGCTGTAATTAAATCAAAAGGTGCTTCAACAAAGTATTAGTTTGAGTCTGCACACTTATGCAACCAGCTTATTGTATGTTTTTTTATTTTTTGTATTTTTTCCCCTAACAGATTTGTTTTTCAATTGAATTGTACAGGTTATAGGTCACATTAAAGGTGGGAAAAGTTTTGAAATGATTTATTGTAATCTCATTTTTATATCATGAAAACCTGACATTTTAACAGGGGGTGTGTACACTTTTATATCCACTGTAGATAGTTTAATCCAAACCAAACGAAATGGACTGATGTGGCAATAGTTATCAGGCAAATGAAATGTAATTGTTTGTTAATAACAAGAGAATAACCAAGTAAGTAAGAAATGTGTTAATAACAGAATTTTTAGAATATCATTCTCTGGTTATTGAAAGTAGGTATTAATGTCATCAGCAAAAGTCAATGATGGAAGATATATACTATTAAAGATACTATCATGAACAAAAGAGGTTGAATGTGGAGATAGGTTCAGTGCCTACTTTACCCCCCTCTCACCCCCTAAAGGGCCCATCTCTATACCGGAAGAATGCAAAGTTCCTGTTATCATGGCTGCACAGGTAAAGACCACACTCTCCAAAGCCAAGAACACAGCATCCATGGGACCTGACAACATCCCAGGCTGCATTCTACATGGACTACAGAACAAACGGGCACCCCACCTAAGTGCCATGTTCAATCATAGCCTCACCTCAGGCTTTGTGCCTACTGAATGGTGCACAGTGACGGTTATCCCACTCCACAAAGGGGGATCCACCATGGACCCCAGGAACTACCGGCCCATTAGCCTGATGAGCCTGGTCTGCAAGGCCATGGAACGTATCATCATGGAACTTATAAACAAAGACATTGGTAATCTCCAAACTCTGGACCCCACCCAGTTCAGGTTTGTAAAAGGCAGATCATGTCTCCTAAATCTGGTAGACTTCTTTGAAGCAGTCACCAAAGCCGTAGATGAGGGTAAGGTGGCTCACACAGCCTATCTATATCTCACCAAGTCTTTTTGACACCATCCCTCACTCTGGAATTATAGATAAACTCACTAAACTAGGTATAAATCCCTATGTCACAAGATGGGTTGCCAACTAGCTCACTGACAGAACCCACACAGTGAAAGTAGTAGACTCCAAATCCAACTTCAGACCAGTGACAAGTGGGCTACCACAGGGTTCAGTCCTGGGTCCTCTCCTGTTTGGTATCTACTTCTCCGAAGTACAGGCTAACACAGAAGGTCTTTGGCTAATGAAGTTCACAGATGACTGCAAACTAGGAGCCATAATCGAAACTCCTAATGATGTGGACATCCTACAAAAAGGCCTCACTGAGACAGATGCCTGGTGTCAAAGCCATGGCCTCAAGCTCAATGCCAAAAAGTGCATTGTCATCCCTTTTGGTAAAAACTCTGTGCCCATGAACTACCACATAGGCAGTAGTCTACTTAACACAGAAAGTGTGATAAGAGACGTTGGGACACAGGTGAACAGTAGTCTCTCCTTTGATAATCACATTGCCACAGTAGTCAGGAAATCCTTCTATGTGGCACACCTCATCAGAAAAGGTTTCTCATCCAGGAAAAAAGAGGTAATTGTTCCCCTGTACTCATCACTCATTAGACCCATTATAGAGTACAATGCCCCTTTTGGTATGTACCTCACAAGACATCTACAACAACTGGAAAGTCAACAGAAATACCTCACAAAGAGGATTACCAGCCTCAAACAGATGCCCTACACAGACCATCTCAAAAAACTCCAGCTTTACTCCATCACATATTGCCTACTCAGAGGTGATCTCTGCCTAACATACAAAGCTATGTCAAACCCAGAGGTGCTGGACATGCTCCACTTAAAGAAATCCCAATCCCTCTGAGCTACATGCTCTAGAGACCTAAACCTTGTCACCACAAAAAACAGAACATGCTAGAGGGATAGATTCCTGTCCCATAGACTTCCCATACTCTGGAACAAACTACCTATCTATATCAAACAAAACTCCTCATTAGCACTCTTCATGAAAAATCTTGATGATTGGATGGGAAATAGGAAATTCACCCCGGGGATCACTTCTGAGGCTCTGCTCAACAGGGGCACAGGAAAATAATTTTCTTGGGTGGCAAAAGCCAGGGTACATTTTTGGCTAGGTTTATATAGGCCCTAGGGCCAATAGCCTAGTACCTACCTATGAACCTATGAAGTAAAGATTCAACATAGAAATTAAACAAGTAGTGGAAAAAAGCCATCCTTGTTTACTACCATTTTTGACTGGCATGATTACAAAATGATACCATTAAAATAGATTTCAGGCAGAAGGTTAGAATAAAGAACATGTTTTGAGTTAACAAATGATTCTGAAAATCTAGTATCTGTTACAAACTGAATAGGAATTTCAACTTTTCACATTCAAAGGCCTTAGCAGTTTCTATAACCAACACAAACATGGGTTCCTGATTAATGCAATTCATTAAGAACAGAGAGTCTAATTAGATAATCTGATCTGAGGTTTGTCTGTTACTTAAATGGATTGATAAGAAGACACTAGAGACAGTAAAATCTATTTTAATATGTTTGCTTAAATGTAAAAAAAAATCACATCTAGTTCAATCAATGCCGAAGGATAAAAATTGATTGAGTATGAGGGATCTGTATTTTGTTTATGTGAAAAAATGGTTTTAAGTCTGATATACACTTGCAATATGCCCCACTCTGGATTAAACTAAAAAAAAAAGTTAAACAAACTTTTTGACAGCTTACAGATAAACATTTTTTAAAACTTAGGATTGAAACTATCGGGCCCAGGGCCCTTTTGGGGATTTAGTGACCTAATACAATCCAATCAATACCTCTTGTACTCACAATGGAACATTTAGTAATACATAGGCTAAAAATCTAAATAGGACTAAACGAGATTGGTATTCCTAAACTTCTTAACTCATTTACTCCACTGGAGCTCAGGGAGTTTACACTGCAACTTCCAATGGGCGGAGCCTAACCTTTTGACAGAATCAAATTATGCTCTCACATTTCAAAAAAATGTTGATATCTGTGGAACAGTAGGAGTTATGAAAGAAGCATACTTGGCAAACTCTTCAGCACAAACTATTTTTACAGTGGTAGTACTTTTGAGGTTCTAGATGATAAACTGAATTGTATAAGTCACAGTAAACACACTATTACTTTTGTAATATTTTGTAAACAACTTACAATATCTCAGCAACCACTCAAGTTACACACATACTGTCAGCAGCATTTTTTTCATGTCACTGAGAGCTTCCATATGAGGTTAAATAGTTCTGTCTGTGCTACTTGGTTGTTGAAATATTTAGAAAAATGTGAAAATTATATCTATCTAAATTAATATCATTAAAACAACAGTTAATATCTCTTTAAATGCAATAGACAGAGGTCAAATATTAATGCAGTTGAGTACTTGTAGGCACTAGTTGTACATAGTATGTTTTTGGCATTATTGATGCAAATATGAACAACCCATATCTGACACCAGGAGGCATCAGTAGAAAGTAACTTCAGATGACACCTAGAGGCATCAGTAGGAGGTAACTGCCAATGCACCTGGAGGCGTCACTCGGATGTAATGAGTTGCTCTCCCCATCATTCTCTCTATAGATAAATTTTTTGTGTGTACAATATATGTATGTTTATATAGCTCTACTTTAGTAGATCGAATTACCAAACAGCCAAAATTTATATGATAGAGACAAGAAGATCGTAATGTTAAAACAGCAAAAATGTACATTGACGAAACTACAAACAACGAAATGCAACTGCACGTTAGACACCAGCCAGACCTTTTAAATGTAGATCGTGAACACAGACAAAAATCAGCAACTACATTTAAATACATAATTTAACAAAGAAATATAAATTTTTCAACATTTTTCCGGGGGGGGGGGGACAAGCCCCCATGCACACCCCCCCCCATGTGGGGAGCTGTGCTCCCCACACCCACTTCAAATTATATATATCACCTCCAAGACACCACTACAGTGGGGAAAAGGTAAGTTTCCCCGATCCTCACTGTACCGCAGTCTCCATTAACAAGCGTTGAAAAGGTACATTTTTAATTTAAATGTTATTAACTGTTTAAATGTAGTACCTGTTATTTGTTCCAGTCTGCAATCTCCAGTCAGTACTTCTGGCTGGTGTCTAACATGTGCAATTGCATTTTATTGTTTGTAGTTTCAGTTTCGGCAATGTTAATTTTCACTGTCTTAACATTATGCTCTTTTTGTCTCAATCATATAAATTTTGGTTATTTGGTAATTTGATTATATATATATATATATATATATATATATATATATATATATATATATATATATATATATATATATACATACACACACACACACACACACACACACACACACACCCAGGCTGACAAATATTGGATCCGCTTTGACTTGACACCAAAAGTTAAGGCAATTGTTAAAGTCAATTATTTTTTTGTTTAGGCATCATCCTTGGTGAAGGTAATGCTGTTCAAGGCTAGGCTCATACTTGTCTGTGACACATAATCTGAGAGCTCAATTATGTCTCTCTTCATATAGTCCAGGGCGGTCTACCTCAGGTCATTCTCACTCACATGAACTATGACAGAGGTATACTGGTACTTGTGGCTGAGTGACTTGAGTGCTTGTGTGATTTGATGGATCCTGGCAACATACAGGCAGTTAACAGTAACCTTCTCCTTATTCAGCCTGGTGAGGGGCACAGTGGTAGCTGATCTGGGTATGCAGGTTGATAGTAATCAGAACTTTGACCATGATGTGCCCACAGCGGTGAGGAAGTACTTCCATGTGGTGCAGCTTATAAGTAAGGGCATGGCATCCAGACCAAAGGATGTTATAATTCCATTGTCCTTGGCCCTCATCAGACTAATAATTGTGTACAATGCACAATTTTGCATGCACCTCACCAGATTTCTACAACAACTGGAGTGACCCCAGAGGTATATCACCAATAAGATACAGGATATAAAAAAAAGTCCTACAGAGAAAGCTTGAATGCCCTATCGCTGTAGTCTGTCTGTTACAGACTACTTAGGTTCATAGGTAGTTACTGGGCTAATGACCCAAAGGTTTTTTATAAGCCTAACCATATGTACCCAATATAATACTAGAGAAACCCTATATAAGGAGCTTGCCTAAATATGAGATCTTAGTTAGCAATGACTGCCCATATCTAGGAGGGTCATAGGTGAAATCCCTGTCAGGAATTTACGGTTTTCCATCCAGTCATCCAGGCTATGCTCAAACAGTCATAGAGGGGCTTCGTTTGACGTGAACTGGTAGCCTATTCCAGAGCTAGTCTTATTTATATCTCAGGCCAAGTTAATGTCCCTGGAACGAGTGACTCTTGTCTCATTTGACTTGCAGATGTGCAGAATTTCCATTAGGTTTGGATCCGAGATTGCTCTGTAGGCCAGGCACAAGTCTCCTCTAAGTAGTCTGTATGCTACTGAATACAGTAACAGTGATTTCAGCCTGTCAATGTCTGACTTATGCTGGAGAACCTGAATTTTCTTGGTTAGAAATTTCTGAGGTCTCTCAAGTTGCTGCAGGTGCCTGGTAAGGTACATACCAAAGAGATCACAGTATTCAATTATTGGCCTGATGAGAGTCGAGCACAGGGGCATTATGACCTTCGTCACTCTTGAGGCACTGCCTTTGCTAATGAGGCATGTGAGGTAAAATGCTTTTCTTACCACAGTAGACACATGGTAGTCAAAGTTTAGGATACTAAGAGGCAATCTGTGTCTGAATTACAGGGCAGTCTCTGATCCAGCCCTGATGGAACTGTTGCACATTCGTAAATCAAACTGCATGAGGATCACTCATTTCAGAGATCTTCACCTAGCCTCTGACATGTATAAATCATGTTGAAGATACATATGTCTCTCAGAGACTAGTCCTTCTCTGAAAAGAGTTTCCTATTCATGTGAAGCAAAATCCTTCCCTGATGCCGTACAACAGCAATCTAGATCAATGGATGGATAATTGTAAATTTACTCCTGGCACGGAGCACATGTCCCTCAGTTGGCATTAGATACCATAGTACAAGCACACACCTCTGTGAACTTCGTTCACCTAGTTATTGAAAACTGAGGAACTCAGAATAAACATGGCTATACTTTTAAGGTTTCTTGGGCCATAAACCAAACAGCAACAAAAAAGTCAGCACTTCAGTGTAGCCTTCCAACAAAGAGTTTATTGTTCCATCATTCCTCCATGAGAAAATACCCCAGTGGGGTCATATCGGTTTCGGCAAACGCCTTCTTCAGTGACCACACCACAAAAATAATGCATTAAAAACACTAATTAAACACATTCATTTATACTAAATATTACAGCGCCCTCAAGTGGATATAATTATTAAATAATTAATATATGACAAGATATCTATATGTAACAAAAATATAGTGAAAGAGATATATATATATATATATATATATATATATATATATATATATATATATATATATATAGATAGATAGATATATAATCTGTTGTAAAATAATTTAAAATTGGTCATTCAACCTAGGTGAAAATAAAGCTCCCAATTTGACAATCCACATTTTTTCTTTATTAGTTAATAACTCATGCAGTGCATGGACATCTGGACTCTTGAACCTGATAAGGTCAATGATCATGAAGCTGAAAACCCAAGTGGGATGTTTAAGTGTATGTTTATATAAAGAACTCAAAACGTTTTTGTTTCTGATGTCACTTAAATGTTCCCCGACCCTTAATTTAAAGGGTCAGGAAGTCTGTCCCACATAAAATGCCCAACAGCTGCATTGGGCTAAATAGATAACCCAACTGGTACTGCAATTGGCAAAAAAAGAAACATTATAAACATGTGGGGAATTATGACTAGTGAAACTGTTCGACTTTAGCACAGTGCCCACATGGTAATTGTTGTTTGGACGGGGGGATTGGAAGGATAATTGTGCACCCTTTTATGATGACTAAATAATTATCCCAATGACCGCCCCTTATGAAAAGAATAAGAATACCGATCTTTGATGTAATCATTCAATATATTGTCTGACTGTAATAAATACCAATGTCTCTGAATAATATTCATGAAGCTCCTAGTGTTCCTGCCATAGGTAGTAATTAATCTAAGCTCCTGAGATTGATCTATTGGTTTAGAATGATATGATAGCAACTGTGTCCTATCTTGTTGATTAGCAAACCGGCTGGCCCTAGTGATGTCACCTGCTTGATATCCCCTACTCTTGAATCTGGCTATTCTGTTAGCTCCTTTCGATGGTGGGCATACGTGGAGGAATCAGAACAACTTCTCCTAATATGAAGAAATTGAGATTTGGGGATATTCCTGATGACATGTTGTGGGTGGAAGCTCGTGGCATGAAGTAGGGTGTTGAACTGAGGAAACTTTCTAAATACCTCACTTTCCAAAGTGTCTGGCTCAGTTCTCTTAATTAGCACATCCAGGAAAGTGATTTCGGATCAATCAAAAGTTAACTTAAATTCAACACCCCACTTGTTGGAATTCAAATATTTCATAAATTCAAATAAAAATGCCTCATCTGCTTTCCACACCAACCAACAGTCATCAAGATATCTCCGCCAAATGTTTAATTCATTCATAAAAATATTATGATTACTATTATAAATCAATTGTTCCTCCACGTAAGCCATAAACAGGTCCGTATAGAAAGGGGCAAAAGAAGCCCCCATAGCAGTACCTTGAACCTGCCAGAAACATCTGTCTTTGAAATAAAAGACGTTATGGGTAAGTACCATTTCAGCCATACAAACCAGAAGGGTATTAAATCCTGGTCTGTACATATTCACCCGATCAAGCCAATATTGTAAAGCAGTGAGTCCTGCCCAATGGGGGATACTAGTATATAAAGAGGTGACATCCAGATTACATAATAGCCAGCCCGGTTCTAGTTGCATATCAGATATAATGGCAAGGAACTGTGTGGTAACTTGTATTCTAGCCTGTATAAGAGGCAACAAAGGTTTAAGATGTTGTGCAAGAAACTCTGACAAGGTCTCAGTCAATGAGCCTCTGACAGACAATTGGTCGACCAGGCGGTCTATTGGGATCTTTATGAATCTTAGGCAACAAATAAATATATTGTTGTCTTGGGTGATTGACCTTTAGATGACAGCACGTATCATGAGTAATAATACCCTCCTCTTCCGCTAGATCCAAAAATTGGTCAATATCATGTTTAAACTTACTAGTTGGCTCAATGGGCATAGCCATATAGTGAAGTTTGTTAGATAGTTGTCGCTCTGCCTCTGCCTCATAATCCACCCAGTTCTGAACCACCACAGCCCCACCATTGTCTGCCGGCAAAATGACAATATCATGATTGTTAATGAGATGTTCAACACACAACTTTTCTTGTTGATTAAGATTGTCTTTAATACTGTTATACTTACTTAGATTCAAATATAAATCATTAAGAACCTCATTTTGAAAGGACTGTATAATGGGTGTCACTAGTCATAATTCCCCACATTTTATGTTTCTTTTTTTGCCAATTGCAGTACCAGTTGGGTTATCTATTTAGCCCCATGCAGCTGTCGGGCATTTTATGTGGGACAGACTTTCCGACCCTTTAAATTAAGAGTCGGGGAACATTTAAGTGACATCAGAAACAAAAAAGTTTCAAGTTCTTTATATAAACATACACTTAAACATCCCACTAAGGTTTTCAGCTTCATGGCCATTGATCTTATCAGGTTCAAGAGTCCAGATATCCATGCACTGCATGAGTTATTAACTAACAAAGAAAAAAATGTGGATTGTCAAATTGGGAGCTTTATTTTCACCTAGGTTGAATGGCCAATTTTAAATTATTTTGCAACAGATTATATATATATATATATATATATATATATATATATATATATATATATATATATATATATATATATATATCTTTCACTGTATTTTTGTCACATATAGATATCTTGCCATATATTAATTATTTAATAATTTTATCCACTTGAGGGCGCTGTAATATTAATATAAATGAATGTGTGCAATTAGCATTCTTAATGCATTATTTTTGAGGTGTGGTCACTGAAGAAGGCATTTGCCGAAACCGGTATGACCCCACTGGGGTATTTTCTTGTGGAGGAATGATGGAACAATAAACTCTTTGTTGGAAGGCTACACTGGAGTGCTGGCTTTTTTGTTGCTGTTTGGTTTATGAGGTACAGCCGTGCACTTGCTATTCGTGCAGGTATCAGTGTTTTCTTGGGCCATAAGCCTAGTAGTCTCCTATGAACCTACAAACTTATATCTGTGTATATCTCTATATATGTGTATATATATATCACATCTGGCCTTGTGATTTAATTTCACTGGAAACTTAAAAATACACATAGTAGTCTCATCAAAATAGGCAGTTTGAGTCCATTTAATCCAGCCGCCATTACATTAGAACACACTGTGTACCACCTCTTGCCTTGTGCTTTAAGTTCACAGGATGCTTAAATAGCCACACAGCAGTCTCATCCAATAGGCAGTCTGAGTCTATTCAATCCAACCACCATTTGATTAGGACAAACTGTGAACAACCTCTGGCCTTGTGCTTTAAGTTCACTGGAAATGTAAATATCCACATAGCAGTCTCATCCAAATAGGTAGTCTGAGTCCATTCAATCCAACCGCTATTTAATTAGGACAAGCTTTGTATCACCTCTAGCCTTATGCTTTAAGTAATTGTTAGAGCATTCAGTCTTTTATGTATATTTTAGCCTGCATAGTGACTAGTCTGAAGACAAATGCTTCAGTTTCCTAGTTTGTAAGCAATAGCCTTATAGTCTGTAAACCCTTCTCCACTGGCATCCTGCTGGTCAGCTCTTACTTTCTCCTTCCTAATAGATACTGACATTTACTCCTACTACTTAAACTATGTCTTTTTCTTGTATTTTTCTAGACTGCTTTGAGACTTGTTACTCCCATTATTTATATCCTCCTGTCTTTAGTGGAACTGCATGCCTTCAAGGAAGTCAGAATTGTTCTCCCCCTTCCTTTCTTATTTCTCTTTGCCTGTACAGTTACTAAATCAATCTCAGTTTTGAGCTAGTATTTGTACACAGCCATCATCAATTCAGTGCACTCAACTGTCTCTTTAGTGCGTTTATATTTTTTTATAGATGTGTCCCTGTAAGCAAATAGAAATGCTTGTAACAGTGAAGTCTGCAGTTTGAACATCAGTCTGTGGGCTATATTTGTATGTAAATTACAAATCTTATGACAGCCTAAAACAAAGAACTTTGTCCTCTATAATAGCTCCAGTTTCTTAGACCACAACAGTCCCATTGGTACTTTATCCTTTACTGTGCTCTATTCATTGTTTTTAGCAGTTCACTGTCTCCCTTCCTTAAGCTTATTTCTCTTCTTGTGTAACCACTTTTGAGTTCTCATCCAGTATTTTCCAGAGATGAACTACTGCATTCTGGCTTACCTTTCCTCATTGTTTTGCTGGTCTGTGGGGGTTGAGGTAGGCTTTTGGACTTTGCATTTCAAAGTCCGTAGAAACCTCCTTACATTACACAGTTGTTCAAACAGTAAACTGCAAGTTTTTACTGTTATCACCATTAGTCAGTCAAGGTGATATTGGATTAACTATCCTACTAAAACTGTGTCCTACCGCAACAAAGCCAAGACATTCATCTACTAGCACAGATGCCTTTTTAACTGCATCGTTCATTTTACTTATCTCTCAACAGATTTCTGGCTGTTTACATTAAGTTAGTGATTCTTCTCTGTCTCTTAACAGGTTTTCAACCCATTTAGTTCACCCTTGCTAACACTTGGGCTCACTCTGCCCCCTGCCATACCCCCAAATCTCACCCACCCCTCTTACTCTACATTTATACTTCCGTAGCACCACCTGCATATTTCTAACCAATACCATCAATTCCCTCCAATAGGAAAAAAAATCAATACAATAACTCCCCATAGTAACACCCACTCTAGTTTACCGCCCAAGACATTCTCACAACATTGTCTTAATCCTTCCCTCCTACAATTATCAAATTACATCTTTACAACCAACCTACTAGCCTCCTAACATTTTTTTATCCTAATTTACAACAAATATAAAATTCAAGTTAAATAAGATGCCCTTAAGTCAGATTTTTTTACTATTTCTCCTCACTCTACTAGCCTTTATCACCAATTATTAAGTCCACCTCCTTCAAATACTTAGGACATCAACCAGTCCTCACAAAGAATATCAACATCTACCCAGCCTTACTTTCTCCATAACACACTATCTCTACAAACAAACCACATCCGATTTATTTTTCTATAAATATCTTAACACTAAGCATGCAAATTTACTGTCAAATATCAAACCAAGACCAATATATAAATGGCCACACTCTGCAAAATATCAGTTCAAAAAATTAGCAGAGATATTCACCACAACTCTGGTCCCACTGTTCATAAAACCATTACTTACAACCCCAATATAAACCCGTCATCTAATGCAGCTCAGCAAAAAACAGAATCCAAACTCAGCTTACTAAATATGAACCTAAGAAGTCTGTGCAATAAAATTCAAGACATACATGCTTATCTTGGTACATACACTCCTAATGTAGTCATAGCAACTGAAACCTGGTTAAAAAAGAAATAAAGGATAATGAGATCACCCCGCACCAGGATACAATATACTCAGGCATAATAGGCAAAACAAGCGTACAGGTGGTGCAACAATCATCTATAAAAATTCCCTAATAATTTCCTTACTTCCGCAGGAAATACCCAAATTTAGCAATGCTGGGCTACTAATAGTACTCCTAAAAATCAACAATAAGAAAACTATATGTTTAGCAGCAATTTATATATCACCAGGGAATAATGTTGATACTGCTAAAAGCATCATGTATTGGATAGCTCAACAAATTAGCCATGAAACTATAATACTTAGAGACTTAAATATAGATGGGCAACTCATAAATTCCACTATCCACAGTGAATCCATAAACTTGTACTTTGGACAATTAATAACCATACCAACTAGGATCAAAAAGACTTCAGGGAGACACTCAACATTAGATTGGAGTTTTACAAACAAACCAGACAAACTGACAAAAGTAGGCTGCCTCTCAGATAACATAAGTGATCACATACCAAGATATGCTATTAGAATTCACCATAACCTAGATAAACATATTATCTCTAAACAAATATGAAATACTACCAATTTCAGCAAAGATATTTTGAATGAAACATTAACAAATATCACTGGAATGTAGTTAGAGCAATGCCACTAAATACTGCTGTAGAACACTTAATAAAGTATTCCTCAGACCTTAAATAATCTATCATTTGTACGTAATAAAAGAGTAAAGTCCAGGCACACACCATGGCTGACAAGGGAAACAAAAAAAATCATGATAAAAATGGATAAAGCCTGGAAAAACTGGTATAAAAATAGAACTCAAAATGTCCTCTGGCAATTTAGACATCTTAAGAACTTTGCAAAATTCCATGTCAAACAGGATAAGCAATCATACTATACCAGTCTACAAGACAAACATATAATTAACCCAAAACCTTTTTGGTCATCACTAAATAAAATACTCCACCATGGCAAGACCACTTGTCTCTCTCCAAAAAACAAATAATACAACAGACTCTATCCCCACATATTTTAATTCCTACTTTATACAATCAATATTATCTCTCTTAGACACTAACACACCTGCTCCCCTTACTCTAACCCTGTACAATCAAAACCACCCACAGCTCTTCAATTTTAGCCCAGTGCCTACCTCACTCCTTAAACTAAAAACTATTTCTGTAGCTGTAGATCAATTGCCATCAGACTACCTAAAAATGGCTGCAGAAATCATAGCCTTCCCTGTGTCCATAAAAATGAATAGGTCTATACCAGAAAGATACATCCAATCATTGTGAAAAAAATCCAACATCATACCACTGCACAAAGGCGGTGTACATCTACAGAGCTTAATAACTACAGACCAATAGTGACTCTCTTCTCCCTCTCCAAAATATTACAGAAATGTATCCATATGCAGCTGATGCAATACGTAACCTCAAATAACCTGCTCTCAGAAACACAACATGGCTTTAGGTCCCAGCACAGCACAGTAAAGCACTACTGCTCTACTACATTTTACCAACATGATAAACTGACATAGAAATGATGGTCTGCTTGTGTCCAACATGTTCTTAGACTTGTCAAAGACATTGGATACTGTCTCACACCAGCAACTGCTCATTTGACTCTCCTCAATAGGACATTCACACTACTCCTTGTTGTGGTTCCTTAGTTACATATTTGGAAGGCAACAAGCCATTAAATGGCAACAAACCTACTAATCCTTTGAACCAGTTAGTATAGCTGTCCCTCAGAGCTCTATCCTGGGCCTTCTACGATTTAATATATTTATTAATGACCTCCACACCTCCAGTCACCATGCTAGTTTAGTTCAGTATGCAGATGACTCAACATTAACATGTGTGACCTCAACAATAAATAAGCTCCAAGACATTACCCCAAAATCTTTCTCCTCTGTAGAAACCTGGCTCAAAGAATCAAACATCCTACTCAACCCCAAGAAAACTAAGTTAATGCTTTTTACCTCAAAAAGTTGCCAAAATCAAAAGCAATCTTGTACTATAAAATCAGTAAATAAAACTGTATTTGAAACTTTAACTCATAGTAAACTTCTAGGTATTTTAATAGATGACAATCTCAAATATGACCACCATATACTGCACACAATTAAATCTACACACCAGAAACTAGGCACCTTTATAGGATCAATGGATTCCTTATAGATACCACAAGAATAACTCTAGCCACCACCTTCTTGCTGCCAACTCTCTTATATGGCGCTTCTATCCTAACAAACATAAAAAATACTCAAAGAAAGAAACTTGCCTCCTGCTGCAATAAAACAACTAAATTTGCTACCAGTTTGCCCCAAAGGACCCACCATTGGCTTAGCTTAAAGCAATTAAATTGGCTTGAACTGCACAACTTTCTAACATATTCACAATTGACTACAGCACACAAACTCATTCATCAAACATCATTTGGATGGCGAAGTGGTGCAGCAGTAATGTTGTCGCCTCACAGCAAGAGGTTCTCTGGTTCAATTATCAGCTGGGGTGCCTTCTGTGCGGAGTCTGCATGTCCTCCCTGCATTCGTGTGGGTTTCCTCCGGGTGCTCCGGTTTCCTCCCACATTATAAAGACGTGTCTGGAGCATTTCTCCCCGGGCCTCCGCTGAAAAATGGCTCGTTCCAAGTCGGACTTTCCCGGTTAACAAATATAAAATAAATAAAAAATAAATCATAGGATCCTAGGATCATAGGAGGTTACTAGGCTATTGGCCCTGAGGCCCTTATAACCCTAGTCAAGATTTTAGCCCATGTTTAGACAAGTCAGCACCCAATGGCCCTGTCCAGCAGGGACACAGGTGGAACACCAGGGATATATTTTCTGTTTCCCATCCAGTTATCCAGGTTGCACTTAAAAAGGGGTAAAGAGGTACTCTGCTTGACATGGACAGGGAGTCTATTCCATAGATGGGGGAGTCCCTGGGATATAAATCTGTCCTGCCAACAAGTCCTGTTGATGTCACAGACCAGGTTGAGGCCACGTGTGCGAGTTACTCAAGTGAAGGTTGACTTGCGGATATGCAGCAGTCCCATCAAGGTGGGGTCCGTGATCACCTTGTATGCCAGACAGAGGTCAACTCTGAGGAGTCTGCATAAAACTGAGTAGAGGGATAGGGCTTTTAGCCTATCTGTGTATGGCAGATGTTTGAGACCTTGGATTCTCCTGGTGATGAACCTCTGTGGTCTCTCCAGCTGCTGCATGTGCTTTGTGAGGTACATGCTGAAAGGGGCATTGTACTCAATAATGGGCCTTATAAGGGAAGAATACAGGGATGTTATGACCTCCTTGTCCCTGGATGAGATACCCGTACTTATGAGGTGGGCCATGTAGAAGGCTTTCCGTACAACGGAAGCAACATAGTGGTCAAAACTCAGGTTGCTATCAACCTGGGTGCCCCAATCCCTCATGACTGATTGCACGCTTAGGACATTGTTATTAATGTGATAATTTGTGGGCATGTCACTCTCCCCAAAGCGGATGATGACGCATTTTTTTGGTATTCAGCTTGAGGCCATGTTTCTGGCACCACTCGTTTGTCTGAGTGAGACCCTCTTGGAGGATGTCTACATCATTAGGGGAATTGATGACAGCACCCAACTTGCAGTCATCTGCAAACTTGGTTAGCCATAGCCCACTGGTTTTGGCCTGCACCTCAGAAAAATATATCCCAAATAACAGAGCCCCCAAGACCAAACCCTGGGGTACGCCACTTGTTACAGGTCTACTGCTTGAAGTGGCTTCCCTTATTTTGACTGGGTGTGTTCTATCAGTGAACCAGTTTGCTAACCATCTGGTAACATATGGATTTATGCCTAGTTGAGAGAGTTTATCCATTATGCCTGAGTGGGGAATAGTGTCAAAGGCTTTGACCAGATCAAGGAAGGCAGTGTGCACCTTCTTACCCTTGTCCATGACTTTGATGACTGTCTCAAAAAAGTCGACCAAATTTAGCAGACATGATCTCCCCTTAATGAAGCCAAACTGTGTGGGATCGAGTGTTTGAAGACTGCCAATGTCCTAGTTAATGAGGTCCATGATAATCCGTTACATGGCCTTGCAGATCAGGCTAGTTAGGTTGATGGGTCTATAATTTCCCAGATCGGCGGGCACTCTGCCTTTGTGTAAAGGAATGACAGTGGCTGTCCTCCACTCAGATGGGATGAAGCTGGTACTCAGGCTTTGGTTGAATAGGGCATCTAATGATGCTACAAGTTCCTGCCTGCATTCATGTAGGATGCAGCCTCGTATGTTATCGGGTCCTATGGAGGCTGTATTTTTTGCCTTTGAGAGAGCAGTGATGAGCTGTTCCCAAGATATAAGGGGAATGGGGCAGGAACTGGGGATGTCTTAATTTACTGATGGGGGGGACAGAGGGGTGACATTTTCTCTGAATCTGTCAGCCAGAAAGTTTGCTATATCTACGGCATTTGTATATCTGGTGTCCTTGACCACCAGTTCTGAACAGATATGGGTGCTTCCTTTGAGGTTGCAGACATATGTGAAGAAGGTCTTATTATTGTCTCTAGCAGATGTGGCCAATTTGGACTCGAAATTTGCTTTGGAGGATTTCACTAGTGCTCTTATTTGCTTGTTCAGGCTAAGAAAACATTGTTTCCAATTGGGCACCTGCTCCTTCTTGGTCTTAAACAGCAATTTTTCCTTTTGTTATAGAGTTAATTTATGGCAGATGTCCACCAGACAGATTTACTCTTCCTTGTGGGGGATGATTTGGTCCTCTTGGGTATTCCTGATTCCATGCATCTATATAAATGCTCATATAGTGCTTTGGTGTAGTTTTGGATATTGGTGCCAGTTCTTACAGAGGGGGAGGGGGCTGTGAAGCTGTTTATATCATCCAACAGGAGGGTGTAATCAGCTTTGGAGAAGTTTTTATGTCTGATCCTAGCTAGAGGTGGGTTGGGGGAGATGGATGACTTCGAAACTGACCGCTTTATTGTCGGATCTTACAAGGGAGGATGATACTATAGGGATGCTGAAGTGGTTACCCATGTTGGTTAATACCAGCTCCAAGATATTATGACCTCTTGTGGGGGTATCGACTAGCTGTTCCAAGGCATTTGCATTGACAAAATCGAGGAATCTCTGGGCTTTTGTGTTCTGGCATGAGTAGTTCTTCCAATCTATGTTTGGGAAGTTAAAGTCACCCAGGATCAGAATAAAGTTGAATCTTTATAGAGTGAACAGGTCCAAACAGGCAGATTGGGTATCTTGAGTCAGATTTGGGGGCCAGTAGCTAGCTATGATTTGAATAAGGGTCTTGTCAATGGTTAGCTGCACCTAGATTGTCTCCTGTGTGTCATACTGTTTGACTAGCCTGGAGGTGTGTATGTATTTAATGTATATTGAAATTCCACCTCCTTTGGCTTTACTGCCCACAGTTTGGGGTCTGAATGTGTGATAGGATGAGTAACCAGGTAAGGCTGGTATGCTCTCCGCAGCTTTGAACAAGGTTTCTGTGACTGCGCAGATGTCAGCATTTTCCAGGGTTAAGAATGTTTGCAATGAGTGCAATTTCATGTTTAGATTCCTAACATTTAGCAGCATGACCTTTAATTTGTGTTTTGTTGAATTTTTATATTGGTTTTATCGACCTCAGGACTTTTCCTAAAAAAGGCACTATGGGGGAGGCAAGAGCCTTTGCCAGAAGCTTGAAGCCCAGGTGAGACAGATGCAGGCCATCTCTTGCAAAGCATCATGGTCTGTCGATCATATCTTCCCAGGCTGTAAGGTACTGGATCCCCCTGGAATGACACCAGAAACTAAGCCAGTTCTTAAAGTCAATCATTTTCTGCTTGTATTGAGGCATCATTTTGGGTGACGGCAGAATGCTGCTTAAGGCTAGGGACATACCTGCCTGGGACACATAATCAGCGAGCTCAAGCATGTTTCTCTTCATATAGTCTAGAGAGATAAGTCTTAAGTCATTCAAGCTAACATGGACTATGACAGAGTCATAATAGTACCTGTTGTTGACAGACTTGAGTGCATATGTGATATGGCAGATTCTGGCACCTGACAGACAACTAACTGTGACTTTCTCCATATCCAGCCTAGTGAGGCGAATCTGTGTGTCTCACAATGGAGGATTACCCTAGCATTGGCCACCCGAGCTTAGTTCCCAGTGCCTCTGTTGAGTAAAGCCACTGGAGTCATTCTTGGGGTGAATTTTCTATTTCCCATCCACTCATCAAGATTTCTCTTGAAGAGGGCCAGTGAGGTGCTCTGCTTGACATGTATGGGAAGTCTATTCCATAGCATGGGCAGTCTCTGGGTTATGAACCTGTCTCTCCAGCATGTTCTGTTGATTGTGGTAATGAGGTTTAGGTCTCTAGAGTGCGTTGTGTGGAAGGATTGGGATTTCTTCAGATGTAGCATTTCTAACAGAGCTGGATCAGACATGGCTTTGTAAGTCAAGCAGAGATCGCCTCTAAGTAGGCGATATGAGACAGAGAATAGTTGGAGTTTTTTTAGTCTGTCCATATAGGACAAATGTTTAAGGCCTAGGATCCTCTTTGTGAGGTACTTTTGCGGCCTCTCCAGTTGTTGCAGGTGTTTATTTATTTTTATTTATTATTTATTTCAGTTTGACGACCGGAGAGGTCCACTGGGCTCAGGAGCCCATTTTCAGTGGAGGCCCGGGGAGAAAAGCTCCACATTACAAAATACAAAGATAAAAACAAAAATACAAAAGATAAAATTTAACATAAGAGTCAACGTACAGATACATAAGGATGCAGCCGTCAGTCTACATGGTATGAATGCTGGTAATTTGTGATACAGGGGCAATATAAGGAATGGTGTTTACATAACATATGAGTCATATATTGAAATGGATGATTAAAAGGTTACAAAGAGTTTGAGTCTAGTAATGGCAGAGTGGTAGAACAAGCATAAATGTTAGGGAGGGGAATAAAGGGAGAGCAAACTATTTGCAGTATTTACATATATACACAGGACAACAGTAAACAATAAGTAGATATGAACAAGGTTGATAGTAGTAAGAAATTGAATAGCATTACTGTTAATATGTACAGTAAGGAGGCTAGGTGGGGAAAGTGCAGTTGCACTTCCACTTAGAAAACAGGTAGGAATGGAGTAGAGTTTTGAAATTATTAGGATTTTCTGTCAATCTTAAAGTAGGAGAGAGTGAGTTCCACTTTTTGGCTAAGGAAAAATAAAGGAGGTGCTGCCCGGCAGGTCGTTTTGGTTTGTGAACATTGAGTAGGTTTAGGTGGGCCGATCGAAGTGGCCTATTAGGGGTATATGGTTGAAGGATGTTGGATAGTGCAGGACATTTAGAAGGGTTAAATAATAACCTGTGGGCAGTGGTAAGTTGGAGGTAGTCTAGAAGGTTGGGGAGTTCTAGCCAGTTTAGTGACTGGAGGGCAGAGCGATGATGGGAGGAGTGTTTGGCTTTGGTGGCGAATTTAGAAATTTTGTTATAACAAATTTCCATTTTTGAGGAGGTGGAGGCGGATAAGTTAGTTAATAGAGGGGCACCATACATTAGTGAGGGAAAAAGATAGGTAGTGGCAAGCGTTTGTCTAGAAGGAAAGAGATAGTGAAAGTTTCTGTATAACAGGCCAAGTTTTTGATGTGTTTTCATAATGTTGAGTTGAACATGGGTGTCAAATGTTAGGTTTTCATCGATAGTGACCCCAAGAAGTTTGGCATAGGGGACAATTTCTATGGTAGAATTGTTAAGGCTTCCAATTTTGAAGGTCTTTTTGTCAAGAGCGAAGGATTTTGTGGGGGGAAGAGTAGTATTTTAGATTTGTTAGCATTCAGAGATAGGTGGTTTTGGAGCATCCAGTTCTCAGTGGTAGAGAAGGCATTTTGTGTGTGTGCTAAAAGTTCAGGGAGGTTGGTGGCACAGCAGATTAAGGTGGAGTCGTCGGCATATTGTACGATTTTAGTATTTGGGATGGCAGAGTGGAAGTCATTGATAAAGATATTGAAAAGCATGGGGCCAAGAATGGAACCTTGGGGAACTCCAGTGGGGGTAGGAAGGAAGTTAGAGGTGCCTTTTCTCCATTTTACAGCTTGAGATCTGTTGGAAAGGTAACTTGAGAACCAGGATAGTGTATTGTCAGAGAGGTTAAGGTTAGATAGGTGACTAAGGAGATGAGTATGGGAGACAGTGTCAAAAGCCTTAGAGAGATCAAGTAGGACTGTTGAAACTATTTTGCCAGAGTCACGAGCATGATTGACTATATCTAGGAATGAAAGTAGAGCAGTTATAGTGCTATAGCCAGGATGGAAACCATGTTGGGTGTGAGAGGAGGTGGTTTTCAGTAAGGAAAAGCATTAGCTGAACATGAATGCTTTTTTCCAGTATTTTTGATATAGAGATAGGATGGCTATGGGACAAAAGTTTGAGGTATTATTGTTTATACCACCCTTATGAAGGGGGTGTATAAAGGCAGTACGCCACAGCTTAGGGACATATGATTCCTGTATAGATCGATTGATTAGGATGCTAATGGGGAGAGCGATTCCATCTGCAGCAATTTGTAAGAATTTAGATGGAATATTATCTGGGGCATTTGAGCAAGGTTTCAGTTTGCTGAGAAGTTGTTTTATATATGAGGTAGAGACTGGTTTGAGTTGAAAAGTGGGGGGAGTTTAGTGAGGTACATGCCAAATAGGGCATTGTACTCAATGACTGGCCTAATGAGGGAAGAGTAGAGGGAGACAATGACCTCTTTCTTCCTGGATGCAAACTCTTTAGTAATGAGATGTGCCACATAGAAGGACATTCTGACCACAGTGGCAATGGGGTGGTCAAAAGAGAGGTTGCTGTCAACCTGTGTTCTCAGATCTCTCATAATGCCTTCTGTGTTCAGTGGACTACCATCAATGTGGTAATTCATGGGAACCACCTTGTCTTCAACCACAGCTCTGGTAACTGACTCAAAGAAGTTGACCAAGTTGAGCAGGCATGATCTACCCTTCACAAAACCAAACTGTGTGGGATCCAGAGTTTGGAGATTCCCTGTATCCTTGTTTATTAGGTCCATGATGATGTGTTCCATAGCTTTGCATATCAGAGTCGTCAGGCTAATGGGACAATAGTTTCCATGGTTTGTAGTCACTCCTCCTTTGTGGAGAGGGATGACTGTAGCAGTGCGCCATTCGGTAGGGACAAAGCCTGAGGTGAGGATGTGATTGAACAGGACACACAGGTGAGGTGCCAGTTCACTCATTAGTTCATGTAGAACACAGCCAGGGATATTGTCAGGTCCCATACCAGCTGTATTATTGGTCTTGGACAGTGCTGTTTTAACCTGTCCAGCAGTAATACTAGGTGCCTGGCAATCTACTGGTATTGTGATTGTCCCTTTGGGGGGGAGGGATAAAGTTAAAGCCCTCACTAAAAGATTCTGAAATAACCCCCCTCCAAACTACAGTATCATTAGAAAAGACAGAACCCACAAAAAAGGTGGTGGGGTTGCTCTCCTCTTCTCTTCCTACCTTTCAGTTACTCCATATAGTAAGCCCATCCCCCAATTTGCCAACGCTGAGCTAATTCTAGCTACACTCAAATTGAACAAGCATAAATCCATATGCATAGCCTCCCTCTATATCCCTCCCGGAGACAATACCCCTATCCTTGAGGATATTCTCTCTTGGTTCTCCAACAACATAACCAATGAGACTATAATCTTAGGTGACATAAATATTAATTGGTCCTCTATTCAATTCCCCACCAACTCCTTAAACATAAACCTCTACAACTTCCACCAGTTTATCAACACCACAACCAGACCTTCAAAAGACTATTCCTCTGGAAGTATTCTTGACTGGATTCTGGTATCCCACCCACATCTTATCTTCAGTAGCGGTACCCTCCCTGACTCCCTCAGTGATCACTTTCCCATTTTCGCTCATCGTCACTCTCCCTCCTTACAACTGTCTCATACCACCATCTCTATATGCTCATTAAAACATTTCAATCCTAACACCTTCTCTGACCTACTGAAACAATTCAACTGGAATCCTCTAAAAATTCTTCCCCTTGATGAGGCCATCACCTACTTTAATACAACATTTCTAAACCTCCTAGACACCTTTGCCCCCTTGAAATCTAAAAGAATTAAAAGCAACACTGTCCCCTGGCTATCTAAAGACACATTAGCAATTATGCACCTGCATAATAAAGCCTTGAAACACCATCATAAAAACAAATCCCTAGTCACCCTAAATGAATACAAAATGCTCTGCAACAAAGTTAAGAAGCTCGTCACTTCAGATCGCAAATCCTACTATACCACACCCCAAAATAATCACAAGGCAAACCCTAGAAAATTCTGGAATAGTATCTCTACTCTCTTAAACCTAGGCAAAAAAAGAGAACCCTTGCCCTGACCACAGTGCTTCTGATATCAACTTAGCTTCCCAATTTAACAACTTCTTCACTGACTCCATAACCAAACTGACATCATTCTTCTCAAAAAACCCTTCTTACTCAACCACACCTTCCACTATCTCCTCATCATCTGATACTTCCACCTCCCACCTTCCTCACTTCTCTCTAAAACCCATCCCAGAATCAACTATGAAAAAACTCATTCAGAAATTAAAACCATGCTCCAATGCCCCCAACAATATCCCTTCATTATTCCTAAAGACAGCTGCAGATGCCATTGCTTTCCCCATCTGTATTCTTATAAACCTGTCAATCCAAGAAACCTATGTACCCCAGCTCTGGAAAAAAGCCTACATTATTTCCCTCCACAAAGGAGGAAACAATAATAACATCTCCAATTTTAGGCCTATCGCCATCTTATCTCCCATCTCTAAACTACTTGAAAAGTGTATCCACCTACAACTATTACCCTACCTCATTGACAATCACCTACTAACTCCCACTCAACATGGATTCCGGCCTGGTCACAGTACTACAACCACACTACTCTCCTTCCTTGAAACTGTGAACAAAGCCCGTGACTCCAGATGTACTG
Source organism: Protopterus annectens (assembly GCF_019279795.1). Classification (NCBI taxonomy): domain Eukaryota; kingdom Metazoa; phylum Chordata; order Ceratodontiformes; family Protopteridae; genus Protopterus; species Protopterus annectens. Next base: position 1,832,992,793 of record NC_056726.1, read on the forward strand.
TATCCACCCTCCTTCTAGACCTTTCCAAAGCTTTTGATACCGTCTCTCACACCCTTTTCCTATCCAAACTCTCTAACCTAAATCTATCACCCCTTACTATCAACTGGTTTACCAGCTACCTTTCCAATAGGCAACAAGCAGTCAAATGGAAGAAAGCCATTTCCCCATTCCTCAACACTCCTGTTGGTGTACCGTAGGGTTCCATTTTAGGTCCCCTATTGTTCAATATTTTCATAAATGACTTCCACCGTGCCATCCCTAATGCACAAATCATCCAATATGCAGATGATTCAACAATTATCTGTTCTGCTAACTCCACTCCCACCCTCATAAAACTAACCCAAGATGCCTTCTCATCCACTGAACAATGGATGATAGATAACCACCTGGCACTTAATGCATCAAAAACCAAACTCATGATATTCACCCCTTCCAAAACTACAACTATCACCATTAATTCATTCTCCATAACCAGTCAGAATAACACTTCCCTTGAGGTAGTACCCAATGTAAAACTCTTAGGGTTACTCTTCGACAAACAGCTCAAATATGATACCCATATACATATACATATAAATATAAAAAAAACCACCAGCAACTTGGTATGTTCTACCGCTACATTCACTATTTTACTCGATCTACACGACTCCTTCTCACTACCACATATCTCATCCCTTCTCTCCTTTATGGTGCCCCACTTCTAACCAACCTACAATCTTCTATTAAAACAAAACTCTCTTCTTGCTACAACAAAATTGCCAAATTTGCCACTGGACACAAATCCTCCACTCACCACTGTATTGCCCTCCATAATCTAAACTGGCCAGAGATGCCCAACTACCTTATCTATTCTCAATTAATCCTTGCTCATAAACTAATTTTCAGTCCCTCTCTCTGCCCCTCTCTTTCCTCCACATTTAAAATGCACCAACCTAACAGACTCCTAAGAACCAATGCTCAGAATCTGATTGAACTTCTCAGGCCTGCTCATCCTGCAGGCAAACTTCTACTTTATTTTTCCTTGGCACGCCTCTGGAATCCCCTCTCACCTAAAATTCACCTCACCAGCAGCTCATCCACTTTTAAAACTCTGCTCCACTCACACCTAACATCTCTCTGGGAATGCTCATGTTCCCATCTGCATAACATCCCCAGCAGCTACCTCACTCCCTACCCCTTCTCCCCCTCTCCTCTTATCATAACTAAATTCAAAAATATTTCACAGACTGATTACATTTCCTCTGGGGCAACATACATATTGTAAATAACTACCTAGTCTAATTGACTTGTAAATACCTACGTATTACTGCTTAGACTTGTAAATACCTACTTATTACTGTTTAGACTTAATATCCTTGTTAGCAATGATAGTGACTTTGTATTTGTAAACTTTACTAATTGTGACACAACTCTTTTTTTTCTCTCCAAATTGTACTAACATACTCTTTTGTTTCATGTAGTCATCTTGTATTGTAATAACCTGTTGTTTAACATAATGTATCTATGGAGCTTTTCTCTTCAGGACAACATTGAAAACAGGCTCTTTGGCCCAAATGGACCATCCTGGCACACAAATTTCAAATAAATAAATAAATAAACAAGTTGGCACCGAATCTGCCGGCCAGTATATTGGCAATATCTGTTGGCTCAGTACAGGAGGTACCATTGTGCAGTAGCTCAGAGCAAATCTGGGTATTGCCATGGAGATTCTTTATATAACTACAGAAGGCCTTGTGGTTGTCTTTACTATCTGCTGCAATTCTGTTTTCATAGCTAGCTTTAGAGGATTTGATGAGGGATCTCAACGTTTTGTTGAGGCTGATAAGGGAGTTTTTCCAGTCTTGAGATTTCAGCTTATTCCGCATCACTTTCCTCCTTCTGTTGTAGAGTTTGTTTATGGCAGGGGACCAGCAGATTGGCTTCCTTTTTTGGAGGAGAGTGTCTTGGTTCTATTGGGTATGGCGAGATACATGCATTTGTGTATGCATTCATACAGTGCATTGGTGTATGATTCGGCAGTCATGCAACTCTTCTCCACTTGCATGGGTACAGTGAAGTTAGCCATGTCTGTTTTAAAGAGCCCAAAGTTTGCTCTGGAGAAGTTTTTCATGGTGGTTACCTTTGCGGGGGGTGGGAGGCATGTAGATTTCCAAGGTGATTAGTTTGTGGTCAGATCTAACCAGGGAGGAGTTGACTATTGGTGTAGAGCAATGGTCGCCCATGTTAGTAATGACCAGGTCAAGGATGTTGCTACCTCTAGTGGGGGTAAAAACGAGCCAGTCCAGGGCATTGGAATTAATGAATTCCAGGAAACGTTGGGCAAGTGTATTGGTACATGAGAAGTTTTCCCAGTTAATGGAGGGGTAGTTGAAGTCACCCAGTATGAGAGTATTAGGTTGGACCTTAATATTCTCCAGGGTACTTAGGAACATGGAGTGTGAGTCTAGGGACATGGTTGGGGACCTATAGCAGGCTATGACCTGAATCGCTGTCTTATCAAATGTTAGCTGCACCTAAGGTATCTCAAATGCATTATGTTGGGCTACCAGTCTGGAGGTGTGCGCATCCTTTATGAATATGGAAAACACCACTGCCTTTGGAGCTTCTGTTCAAGTTCTGGGGCCGAAAGGCATGGAATGAGTTATAGCCTAGTAGTGCAGGGGTGCTTTCTGCTGCCTTGAACCAGGTCTCGGTTACGGCACAAATGTCGATGTTCTCCATTTTAAGGAGTGCTTCGAGCGAGTGCATTTTGAGATTTAGACTTCTAGTTTGAGCAGCATGACGCTCAGATTGCATTTGTTTCTAGCTGTTACTGTGGTAATTTGGTCTTTGGAACACCGCCTAAAATAGGCACTATGGGGTGGCAACAGCCTTGGCCAGTATCCAGAAGCCCAGGGGTGACAGATGCAGGCCATTTGTGGCAAAGCATTGAGGTCTGTCAATCATGTCATCCCAGGCAGACATATACTGGATCCCCTTAGAATGACATCAGAAACTTAGACAATTGTTGAAATCAATCATTTTCTGCTTGTACTGTGGTATCATTCTGGGTAATGGTAGGATGCTGCTCAGGGCTAGAGTCATACCTGCCTGGGCTACATAATCCAAGAGCTCCTCCATGTCTCTTTTCATGTAGTCCAGGGAGGTACATTTCGGGTCATTTACACCCACATGTACAATGACAGAGTCATACTTTTACCTGTTGTTGAGAGACCTGAGTGCATGCGTTATGTGGCGGATCCTATCGCCTGACAGGGAGCTGACTATTACTTTCTCCTTATTCAACCTAGTGAGTGGGACATCAGTGTGTCTCACTATCGAGTCACCTATGACTAGTGTATTGGGCATGCTGTTTTGCCTTAGGGGTTTGGTTGAGTGGCACACTGTTTAGGAGAGTTATGTGTCTTGTGAATAGTGTTGTGTTGTGGTGGTCGAGTGCGTTTCTGCCTTGGAGGTCTCTGCTGTTTGAGTAGATTTTTATTGAGAGCTTTCATGAAGGTGGGTGTACGGTTTGTGTTTTTATGTAAAAGCAGTGCTGGTGTGTGTTCTAGAGGGCTGTGTGTTCCATGTGGTGTGGTGCAAGTGTTGACCTTCTCCTCTTGACCAGCTTTTCTTGGCTGGAGAGTGCGTGGCTTCCAGTTTGGATATATAAATGCATCTCTCGCAAGTCTGACTATTGGGAGGTAAAAGAAGAGGGTTGTCAGTGTACATCAGGCAGTTGCTACATTGCCTCAGGATGCCCAAGTTCACCAAGTTAATAGGAGAAAGCACAGGGTGTGCTTTCTCCTATTAACCTGGATCTGTGGTGAATATTTTATTTCTCTCTGAGAAATAAAACATTCAGCACAGATCAGAAAACAAGATTCGGTCAGCAAATATATAAATAATTTTGTCAAGCAAAAATAAAGACAGTACAGAACACTGAACAGTTAAAGTGCATAAAAGTATACTTATCAGCTCTATATTTCCAGATTGTTTGAGAAGCACTCTCAGTCAAACACAAGGAGATTTTAGCAATTCAGAAAAATGCCCTGCACTATAAAATTTATTACTACCCTACTGTCTAGCAAGGGACCTCTATTCTAGTAAAAAAATCTTATTACTTACAAATAAGTCAACTAATGCTGCGGGAGACTCGCTCTGTTCCCAGTGCATTGCTAAACTCTGGAAAAATATCCCCATGCAAATAAAACTCTCAGAAAAATTCAGTAGTTTTAAACCACTGCTTAAACAACATCTTAACCAGTCCTGGTACTGTACATGCTCATCACAGGGTTAAAACCTCTTCCCTGTACAATACTATCCCAATACTCTCCTTAAACATAATATTCTCAACCTCTTACTGAAATGACAAAAACAATTTTTATACATAACTGCTGCCCATACAATCCACTAAGTTGCACATGGGCTATCTCTTTAGTAACTTCCACCTCCGTAAAATCTTAGCATGTGTATGTATAAATGCAACTACTGTTTGTGTATAAATGTAAACAGAAATGTAACTACTCCGCATATCAATGTAAAAAGAAATGTAACTAACCCACGTTTGGAACTTAGTATAATGAAAGTAAGCAAATAGAGGTTTTCTCCCGGGGCCTCCAATGAAAATGGGTATTAGCCAGTCTGACTTTCCCGGTAAGCAAAAGCAAATAAATACATATATTTTGTATATATACACATATATGGGTCTAGTTTGAAACATCTAAAATGCATTTTTTTTTAAGCCATATTGCTCAGACACAGCTCCACGTGGTCCTGTTGAGTCTTCCTGGCTACAGAGAACTGAAAAAAAGCGACTACTTTCCTGATTAAGTATCCTGCTGTTCTTTATATTTGTTTTACCTTCTACTGCTTACCTAGAGCAAGCTTTAACTGTTTTCATAGTTATTCACTGCATTTTTTATTATCTGCACTTAAAAGTACATTTTAGTAGAAATTAGTCTAATTCAAGTCGAAAAGTGTTTGTTTGCTGTTTAATTTAATTGTTTGGCTGCCCACTAAAGTGTGCTAGCCTGTACTACTGACTTATTGCCTTTTCTGCATTTCTGTGTGTTTCTATTTAAAAACAAAAAATATTCCTTGTTTTCCTGCCTCTCCTAAACTAGTTAGACCAGTTTACAGGCCTTGCTGTATCCTGGGCTGTGTTGTAGTTCCTGTGTTGTCCATTGCCTTACTTGGATAGAAGGAAGTTTCTTAGCTCACCAGTGGGAGTGGGGAGCCTTGAATAGCCTACATGTCCTTGAGGGAAGTGACCTCAGCACAAGAAGCTGTAGTAATTGGTCATTTTGGACCATTTCTAGCTCTTTGAAGTTCCCTGGTTAAAATCTGCCTCTGGCATTTTTTGAAGCCATATTGCTCAGACACAGCTCCACGTGGTCCTGTTGAGTCTTCCTGGCTACAGAGAACTGAAAAAAGTGACTGCTTTCCTGATTAAGTATCCTGCTGTTCTTTATATTTGTTTTACCTTCTACTGCTTACCTAGAGCAAGCTTTAACTGTTTTCATAGTTATTTACTGCATTTTTTATTATCTGCACTTAAAAGTACATTTTAGTAGAAATTAGTCTAATTCAAGTCGAAAAGTGTTTGTTTGCTGTTTAATTTAATTGTTTGGCTGCCCACTAAAGTGTGCTAGCCTGTACTACTGACTTATTGCCTTTTCTGCATTTCTGTGTGTTTCTATTTAAAAACAAAAAAAATATTCCTTGTTTTCCTGGCTCTCCTAAACTAGTTAGACCAGTTTACAGGCCTTGCTATATCCTCAGCTGTGTTGTAGTTCCTGTGTTGTCCATTGCTTTACTTGGATAGAAGGAAGTTTCTTAGCTCACCAGTGGGAGTGGGGAGCCTTGAATAGCCTACCTGTCCTTGAGGGAAGTGACCTCAGCACAAGAAGCTGTAGTAATTGGTCATTTTGGACCATTTCTAGCTCTTTTGAAGTTCCCTGTTTAAAATCTGCCTCTGGCATTTTTTTAAGCCATATTGCTCAGACACAGCTCCACGTGGTCCTGTTGAGTCTTCCTGGCTACAGAGAACTGAAAAAAAGCAACTGCTTTCCTGATTAAGTATCCTGCTGTTTTTTTATATTTGTTTTACCTTCTACTGCGTACCTAGAGCAAGCTTTAACTGTTTTCATGGTTATTTACTGCATTTTTATTATCTGAACTAAAAGTACATTTTAGTCGAAATTAGTCTAATTCAAGTTGAAAAGTGTTTGTTTGCTGTTTAATTTAATTGTTTGGCTGCCCACTAAACTGTGCTAGCCTGTACTACTGACTTATTGCCTTTTCTGCATTTCTGTGTGTTTCTATTTAAAAACAAAAACAAAAAAATATTCCTTGTTTTCCTGCCTCTCCTAAACTAGTTAGACCAGTTTACAGGCCTTGCTGTATCCTGGGCTGTGTTGTAGTTCCTGTGTTGTCCATTGCCTTACTTGGATAGAAGGAAGTTTCTTAGCTCACCAGTGGGAGTGGGGAGCCTTGAATAGCCTACCTGTCCTTGAGGGAAGTGACCTCAGCACAAGAAGCTGTAGTAATTGGTCATTTTGGACCATTTCTAGCTCTTTTGAAGTTCCCTGGTAAAATCTGCCTCTGGCATTTTTTTGAAGCCATATTGCTCAGACACAGCTCCACGTGGTCCTGTTGAGTCTTCCTGGCTACAGAGAACTGAAAAAAAAGCAACTGCTTTCCTGATTAAGTATCCTGCTGTTTTTTTATATTTGTTTTACCTTCTACTGCTTACCTAGAGCAAGCTTTAACTGTTTTCATGGTTATTTACTGCATTTTTATTATCTGCACTTAAAAGTACATTTTAGTCGAAATTTGTCTAATTCAAGTCGAAAAGTGTTTGTTTGCTGTTTAATTTAATTGTTTGGCTGCCCACTAAAGTGTGCTAGCCTGTACTACTGACTTATTGCCTTTTCTGCATTTAGCACGGAGTTGCCACTAGAGCACCATCGGGCAGCGCCGGTTAAACAAGTTTAAAGTATTTCTGGCTCCGTAAAGTCTGCTCTTCATTTTTTCCATTAGAACTGCTCTACTTGTAATCTAAACAGTCTATTCTCTATCTGTAAAGCTCAGCACTTGTTCCTAAAGCATTTTTTAGTCAGGTAAAGCACTTCTATATTATACAAAGTACTTCACTAGCTTAAAACCCCCTTGAGTACCCACTTCCCTATTGGTCCTTTCTGACTCAGTTACACAGCAAACTTTTTCATTTCTTCTAGCATGTCAAAGGGTCAGTTGCTAGCATCCTCTCCTGCTCAGCTGGTGAATCTGGGAATATTGAGGCAATGTTACAATTGCCTCATGTACACAGACAACCCTCTCCTCCTCCCACAAAACACAAATACATGCGAGAGATGCAACTATATAGCCAAACTGGAGGCTGAGCTCTCTCAACTCAGGACTGGCAAAACCAGACAGGAGGAGAAGGTAACCACACACACCATAAACCCAGTCTCACATAGAACTATCACAACTACAAATCAAACACATAAACACACAAAGACATACTCGGAGGCACTGATCAAAAATCTACCAAAACAGCAGAGGCCTCCAAAGCAGACACCCAAACAACTGCCACCTCATGACATAACACAAGCAACACATAGATCACAAAGTCAGTGTGCAAATCAGTCACAGCCCTTAAGGCCAAACACAATGCCAGACACACTTGTCATAGGTGACTCCATAGTCAGACACACTGGCGTCCCACTCACCAGACTGAACAAGGAGAGGGTCACAGTAAGCTGCCTGTCGGGCGCTAGAATCCGCCACATAACACAAGCACTCAGGTCACTCCACAGCAAGTACAAGTATGACTCAGTCATTGTCCATGCCGGTGTGAATGACCTGAGACGTACCTCCTGGACTACATGAAAAGAGACATAAAGGAGCTCTCAGATTATGTAGCCCAGGCTGGTATGACCCTGACCCTGAGCAGTATCCTATCTTCACCAAGAATTATGCCACAATACAGAGACAAAATGATCAGTTTTAATAATTGGCTTAATTTCTGGTGTCATTCTAAGGGATCAATGTCTGTCTGCCTGGAATGACATGCTTGACAAGCCATGCTGCTTCGTAAGGGATGGCTTGCACCTGTCACCCCTGGGTTTCCAGATATTGGCAAAGGCTCTTGCCACCCCCATAGTGCCTTTTTAGACAAGGCTCAAATTCTAAACCCACCGCCCTAGAAAACAATAATGGAAAAAAACTAAGGGTAATGCTGCTCAATGCCAGAAGTCTAAATCTCAAGATGCACGCCCTCGAAGCCCTCCTCAGTATGGAGAACATCGATGTCTGTGCTGTGACTGAAACCTGGTTCAAGGCTCCTGAGAGCACCCCGGCACTATCAGGTTTTACCTCATATCATGCGTTCTGGCCCCAAAACCCGGACTGTACCACAAAAGAAGGGGGTGTATCCATATTCATCAAGGATACCCACACCTCCAGGCTGGTGGCAACTCACGAAGCATCAGAGACCATTCAGGTGCAGTTAACCATAGGCAAAACTGCTCTACAGTTTGTAGCATGTTACAGGCCACCCTCTCAAACTCAGGAACCCCACACAGCCTTCCTGAAGACACTGGAGAGTATAAATGTCTCTCCAAACACCATCATATTGGGTGACTTCAACTACCCAAACATAGACTGGGAGCATTACTCAAGCCCCAATACCCTAGCCCAAAGGTTCCTGGAGTTCATAAACTCAAATGCTATGGAACAACTTGTCACCATTCCCACAAGAGGTGAAAATATACTAGACCTGATCATCACAAACATGGGGACAAAATGCTCCACACCGGAAGTATATCCCTCATTGGTGAGATCAGACCATAAACTAATCTCACTGGAGATCCACATCCCGCCCCCACCCCCAACAAAAAAGACCACAGTGAAGAACTTCTCAAAAGCCAACTTCACACTTCTTAAGACTGGTGTGGTATCCTTCAAGGCCCCTGAGCCATTGGAAACCACAACCCACGCTGCTGAATCCCTTACATATGCTTTCTCCGAGCACCTCCAGGATTGCATGGATCAAGCAATCCCAAATAAAATCAAGACCCTTTCCACCAAAGGCAAGCGCCCGATCTGGTGGACCCCAGCCATAAACAAACTTTACAACAAGAGGAGAAAGCTACTACAAGATAGAGCAAAATCCCTAAAAGGGAAGACATCTCTGATCAATACTAGTAAAAAACTACGATCACTCATAAAATCATCCAAGGCCAACTTTGAGAGAAAAATCGCCAAGGCCTCAAAAGACAATCATAAGGCCTTCTTTAGCTATGTTAGAAATCTGGGTGGAAACTCCCAGATATGCTCAGAATTATTCCAAAATGATACAAAAATCACTGAACCCACAGACATTGCAAACATACTGGCAGACAGGTTCAGGGAAAATTTCTACCCTCCCTCCCCCCCAAAAGGAGAAATATCTATCCCAGCAGAGTGTAGCCTCCCAATCATCTCAAATGCCCAGGTGAGAGCTGCTCTCTCTAAAGCTAAAAACACAGCATTAATGGGACCGGATGGTGTCCCCGGCTGTGTGCTACACAAACTCAATGAGGAACTAAACCCACACATAAGGCTGCTGTTTAATCTTAGCCTTACCACAGGATACGTACCCAAAGAGTGGCGTACAGCAACTGTGGTCCCACTCCACAAAGGCGGTGCTTCTACGGACCCTGGTAATTACCGCCCCATAAGCTTAACAAGCCTGGTCTGCAAAGCTATGGAGAGGATCATAATGGAACTCATAGATAAAGACATAGGGGATCTACAGACATTGGATCCTACCCAATTCGGCTTTGTCAAGGGCAGATCATGCCTCTTGAACTTGGTCGACTTTTTTGAAACAGTCACCAAGGCCATTGATGAGGGTAAGGCAGTTCACACAGCCTACCTTGACCTTGGTGGCCTTGGTGACTGTATCAAAAAAGTCGATATATATATCTATATATATCTATATATATATATATATATATATATATATATATATATATATATATATATATATATATATATATATATATATATATATATACACATACACACACGCATATATATATATATATATATATATATATATATATATATATATATATATATATATATATATATATATATATATATACATGTATATATATATATATATATATATATATATATATATACATATATAGGATCCGTACTGTTCATCGAACGGCCGAGCACACTTTCATGAAAGTGCTTTTCACCGAAAAAGCACTTTTGTGAAAGTGTGCTTAAAAAAAAAAAAAAAAAAAAAGTAGGGGCATGGCCGTTGCTGAGATCATAGTGAGGTGGGGATAAGGGAATATTCATTTTTCCCACTGTAGTGCAATCTTGGAGTGAGAATATAAAAGTAGAGGGCGTGGGGAATGAAGTGGGGCTTGCTCCCCTGTGTTAACGTCAGTAATATGTCTTTTTTTTTTTTAATTTTGTTATATATATATTTTTTGCACAGTTTAGCAAAACAGCTTTTTCGGTAAAAAGCACTTTCGCTGAAGTGTGTTTGGTTGTTATGGTTTCAGTTAGTTAACATTTCATGCACTAGTACGAGATCCATATAGCTATATATATATATATATATATATATATATATATATATATATCTATATATATATGTATGTATATATATATATATATATATATATATATATATATATATACAGATATACTATGTAGATCTATATATATATATATATATATATATATATATATATATATATATATATGTGTGTGTGTATGTGTGTGGGTCCCCTTCAGATGATAGAAATTTCAAAACTTTGAACATCATATGGCTGAGGACCAGATGATCAAAGTTTTAAAACTTTGAATGTTCTGAATGGAGATTGCTGTACAATGTGGAATAGAAAATTTACAGTTTTCCTCAATGTAATGGGATCTTGGAGTTAGTATCTTTAAGTAGCGGGGGTGCGAGGAGTGGAGTCCCCATGTGGGGGTGTGGGGGGCTTGCCCCCTTGCAATAACTTAAAAGAAAACTTTTGTGTTTTTATTTTTTTTTTTTAATTGTATGTTCGAAGTTTCAAAACTTCGATCATTTGGTCATCGGCCATATGATGTTTGATGTTTTGAAACTTTGATTATCTGAAGTAGACCCATATATACTATAAATATATATATATATATATATATATATGTATATATGTGTGTGTGTATATTTATAGATATAGATATACACACACACACATATATACTATATATATATATATATATATATATATATATATATATATATATATATATATATATACTATAGAAATGCTATTTACATTTTTATATATATATATATATATATATATATGTAAACACACACACACACACACACACAGACTCACACACACACACACACACACACACACACACACACACACACACATGGATCTACTTTACAAGCTTGAAGTTTCAAAACGTCCAACTGCAAATAGTCAAGACCATAAGATCAAAGTTTTGAAACTTTGAAATTGTAATAAAAAAATAAAAATGCACAAAAAAAAATTGTTAATGTTTTTCAGGACGTGGAAGCCCCCGTGCACCTCCCACACCCTTTGCTAAATAAATATAACAACTCTGAATTCACACAACAGTGAAAAAAATAGTAACATTTCCATTCCACAATGTACAGTGATCTCCAAAACACTCTAAGTTTCAAAACTTTGATCTTATGGTCTCGATCATTTGCAGTTCCAAGTCTTGAAACTACGAGCTTGTGAGAGGAATCCATGTGTGTGTGTGTGTGTGTGTGTGTGTGTGTGTGTGTGTGTGTGTGTGTGTGTGTGTGTGTGTGTGTATAGGATCATAGGAGATTACTAGGCTAATGGCTCTGGGGCTCTTACAAGCCTAGCCAAGAGTTTATCACCAAAAAAGAAACCCAAGTCAGCACATGTCGTCCCTGTCAATGAGAGACACAGGTGGAACCCCTGGGACAAATTTGTGGTTATCCATCCACTTATCAAGGCTGCACTTGAAGAGGGTCAGCAACATACTTTGTTTGATGTGTATATAGTGAGTCTATTCCAGAGATGGGGCAGCCTCTGGGAGACAAACATGTCTCTCCGGCAGGTTTTGTTAATGTCACATATTAGATTTAAGCCTTTCCATCGGGTGCTATGCGAGGAGTTAGACTTACGGATATGGAGCATCTCTAGTACAGTAGGATCTGAGACTGCCTTGTAGGAGAGACACAGATCACCTCTGAACAATCTGTACGATACAGAGTAGAGTGATAGTAATTTGAGCCTTTCGACATAGGACAGGTGTTGGAGGCCTTGAATTCTCTTTTTGAGGTATTTCTGTGGCCTTTCCAGTTGGTGCAGGTGTTTGGAGTAGTACATACCAAATGGAGGATTGTAGTCAACTACTGGCCTAATGAGGGAGGAGTACAGAGAGGTATTAACCTTCTTTTTTCCAGATGCAATCCCTTTGGCAGCACCAAGGATCAAAGAGGTGAACCAAGTAAAAGGCTTTTCTGACCACTGCCGCTACATGATGGTCAAAAGTGAGATTGTTGTCAACTTGTGTACCCAGGTCTCTCACCACAGGCTGTATGCTTAGGGGGTCGCCGTTAATGCAGTCATCAGTAGGGGTCGTGTTTTTGCCGACTGGTATGATAATATTTTTTTTTGCATTTAACCTAAGGCCATGACTTTGGCATCAGTCATTTGTTGCTGTGAGACCCTCTTGAAGTATGTTAACATCATTTGGGGAGTGAATGACACCACCCAACTTACAGTCATCCACAAACTTGGTCAGCCACAGGCCTTTTGTCTTTGCCTGGACCTCTGAGAAGTAGATGACAAACAATAGAGTTCCCAGGACAGATCTCTGGGGGGCACCACTAGTAACAGGTCTGCTGTCGGAGGTGGTGGTACCTATTTTGAGCTTGTGGGTCCTATCAGTGAGCAAGCTGGTGACCCACCTGATGAGATAGGGATTTATGCCAAGTTGTGTTAGCTTTTCCATAATGCCCGAGTGGGGGACTGTGTCAAAGGCTTTAGCCAAGTCAAGGTATATATTGCATATGTGTGTATATGGATCTACCTGACAACATCGACTCTTCAGAACACCTACAACGACTTAGAAGATCGACAAGTCAGAAGACTGACGGAGGAAAACACCGACGCTGAGAACACTGAGATGGGGAAAGGATGTGTAAGTAAGCGGTACTGATGGACGTTTGGGTGCGAGTAAGGTAAGTGTGCGATGTTGACGGTCTGTAGGGATAGGGGTGGGATAAGTGAGTTAGGGTTAGGGCGCGGGTTAGGTAAGGGTGCGAGTAAGGTAAGTGTGCGATGTTGACGGTCTGTAGGGATAGGGGTGGGATAAGTGAGTTAGGGTTAGGGCGCAGGTTAGGTAAGGGTGCAGTAGTGATATTTTTGGGTTAGCGGGTTAAGTGAGTTAGGGTTAGGCCGGGTTAGGTGAGTGTGCGATAGTGACAGACCTTAGGGTTAGGGTTTCGGTTAGGGTTGTAGATAGTTGTGTATGTAAGGGTTAGTGTTGGTTTGTAAGGATTTTGGTGTGCTTGTGTTGTGTGTGTGGGTTTTGGACAGGGCATTTGTTTTGTTTGTTATGATGTGTCGAGTGTATGAGGTATCGTGTTTGTGAACTGTCGATTATGTGGTGTCGGTGAAGTTGTCGGTGTTCTGAAGTGTCGATGTTGTCAGGTAGATCCATATATATATATATATATATATCTATATATATATATATCTATATATATATATATATATATATATATATATATATATATATATATATATATATATATTGCATGCAATATAAAAACAAAATATATATACACACACACACACACACACACACACGCATGTGTATATATATATATATATATATATATATATATATATATATATATATATATATATATATATATATATATATATATATATATATATATGAGTTCACTTCAATTCACTGAACTTTCAATTCACTGACTTTCATTTCACTGACACCATTTCACTGAAATTCATTTCACTAAAACTTCATTTCACTGAAAGTTCATTTCACTGACAACTATTATTACAAAGTAAATGGAATATGCCCCCTTTCCCACTGTAGTGCGACCCTGGAGTTAGAATATATAGTTAGGGGGGTGTGGGGGGCAAACCCCCCACATCGGAGGGTGTCATTTCATATGATATTCTTACGTTTTGATATAATATTGCTTAGTAAAAGAAAAGTAAGTGGGGGCTGCACCCCCCCCCGATGTGGGGGGCTCTGCCCCCCACACCCCCCTAACTATATATTCTAACTCCAGGGTCGCACTACAGTGGGGAAGGGGGAATATTCCATTTTATTGCTAATAATAGTTGTCAGTGAAATGAACTTTCAGTGAAATGAAGTTTCAGTGAAATGAATTTCAGTGAAATGGTGTCAGTGAAATGAAAGTCAGTGAATTGAAAGTTCAGTGAACTGAAGTGAACCCATATGTGTATATACATATATATATATATATATATATACATATATATATATATATGTATAAATATATATATATATATATATATATATATATATATATATATATATATATATATATATATATATATATTGCATACATAATATATATATGCATTTTTCCTGCCTGTGACCTAGCACACACGTGTTGGGGTCATTTATTGCACTGTTCTGACTAGTTTGCTACTTGTGTGTCTCTGCTATCCTTAAACAAAAACAAAAAACAAAAAAAATCTTGCTATTTTCCCACTTTCTCTAATTTAAAAGAAAGTTCAGTTACAGAGTTGCTGTTCTGAACTGTTTGTAAGTTTCTTGGAGGCCAGTGCTTGCTTGGGCTAAAGGGAAGTCTCTGTGTTCATCAGTGGCAGAGGTTAACACTGAGCAGCCTGCCTGTCCCTGTAAGAATGGTTACTGCCTAGAAACTGTAGTTTTATTGGCCATTTTGGGTCAATTCCAAACTCCTTGATCTCTCTCTCTCTTAAAACCCTGCAACTCTCTTTTTGCGTGGTCTTGCGCATAGAGCAGTGTCGGGCAGCGCTGCTTAAACGGGTTTAAAGTATTCCCGGCTCTACACAGTCTGCTCTTCACTTTTTCCCTTAGAACTGCTCTAAATTTCAAAATAAGCACTCTGTTTTCATTCTAAAGCCCTGCACTTGCTCGTATAAGTAATCTCATAGGTAAACACTAATAAACTTAAGCACTACATCCTTTTATACTCCTTTTAAGTAGTTGCTCCCTATTGGTTCTTTCTGATCAGTCAATAAGTAGTTCCCTATATTATTCAGGCATGTCCAAAGGTCAGTTTCGGGTTTACTCTCCAGTCAAGCTGGTGAATTTGGAAATCTTGAGGCAATGTTACAATTGCCTTATGTATACAGACAACCCTCTCCTCCTCCTCCCAACAAGCTCAAATATATGTGAGAGATGCAACTATATAGCCAAACTGGAGGCTAAGCTCTCTCAACCCAGTACTGGCACAGCCTGTCAGGAGGAGAAGGTAACCAGACACACCACAAATCCAGTCTCACACAGACCTATCGCATCAGCAAACCAAACACATAAACACACAAAAACATACTCAGAGGCTCTAAATAAAAATCTGCCTAAGCAGCAGAGACCTCCAAAGCAGACATCCAAGCAACCCCTACCACGAAACAATACCCACATAGCACACAGCTCACAAAGTCAGTGTGCCACACAGTCACAGCCCTTAAGGCTAAACAACACACCTATTACACTTGTAATAGGTGACTCTATTGTCAGACACACTGCCGTCCCACTCACCAGGCTGAACAAGGAGAAGGTCACTGTAAGCTGCCTGTCGGGTGCCAGGATCCGCCACATAACACAAGCACTCAGGTCACGCCAAAGCAAGTACAAATATGACTCCGTCATTGTCCATGCTGGTGTGAATGACCTGAGACGTACCTCCCTGGACTACATGAAAAAAGACATAGAGAAGCTCTTTCATCATGTAGCCCAGGCCGGTATGACCCTGACCTTGAGTAGCATCTTACCCTCACCAAGAATGATGCCACAGTATAAAGACAAAATGATCAATTTTAACAATTGGCTAAAGTATTGGTGACATTCAAAGGGGATCCAGTGTCTGTCAGCCTGGGATGACATGCTCAACAAGCCACGTTACTTCGCTAGGGACGGCTTGTACCTGTCACCCCTAGGTTTTCGAATACTGGCAAAGGCTTTTGCCTCCCCCATAGTGCCTTTTTTAGGCAAGGCTCAAAAGACAAACCCACCTCCATAGACAACACAAAGAAAAAAAAAACTAAGGGTAATGCTGCTCAATGCCAGAAGTCTAAACCTCAAGATGCATGCACTCGAGACTCTCCTCAGTATGGAGAATATCGATATCAGTACAGTAACAGAAACCTGGTTCAAGGCTCCTGAGAGCACCCCAGCACTAACAGGTTATACTTCATACCATGCTTTTTGGCCCCAAAACACGGACCGAACCACAAAAGGTGGGGGAGTATCCATATTTATCAAAGATAACCACACCTCCAGATTAGTGGCACTGCACGAAGCATCGGAGACCATCCATGTGCAACTAACAGTTGGCAAAACTGCCTTTCAGTTTATAGCCTGCTAAAGACCACCCTCCCAAACACAGGAACCTCACTCAGCTTTCCTGAGAACACTGGAGAATATGAAGGTCTCTCCAAACACCATTATATTGGGTGACTTCAACTACCCAAACATTGATTGGGATAACTACTCAAGCCCAAACACCCTCGCCCAACGGTTCCTAGAATTTATATCAAATGCTATGGAACAACTGGTCACCACTCCCACAAGAGGGGAAAACATACTGGATCTGGTCATCACCAACATGGGGTCTCTATGTTCCACACTAGAGGTATACCCCTCATTGGTAAGATCAGACCATAAACTAATCTCACTGGACATCCATATTCCATCCCCACCCCCAGCCAAGGAAACCACGGTGAAGAACTTCTCAAAAGCAAACTTCACTCTTCTCAAAACCGAGGTGGAATCCTTCAAAGCCCCCGGGCCAGTGGAAAATATGGCCCAAAATGCAGAATCCTTTACAAAAGCATTCTATGGACACCTACAAGAATGCATGGAGCATGCTATCCCAAATAAAACCAAGACTCATTCCTCCAAAGGCAGGATACCTGTCTGGTGGACCCCAGCCATAAATAAGCTATACAACAGAAGGAGAAAGCTACTACATGGTAGAGCAAAATCCCAAAAAGGGAAGGAGTCTCTGATCAGTACTAGCAAGAAACTACGATCCCTCATAAAATCATCTAAGGCCAGCTTCGAAAGAAAAAATGCACAAGACACTAAAGATAATCACAAGGCCTTCTTTAGTTATGTCAGAAACCTGGGAGGCAACTCCCAGATATGCTCTGAGTTAGTGCAAAATGACAAAAAATACACTGAACCCACAGACATTGCCAACATCCTGGCAGAAAGGTTCAGTGCAAACTCCCCCCCCCAAAAGAGCAAATGTCTATCATAACAGAGTGTAGCCTTCCTGAGATCACAGATGCACAGGTGAGAGCTGCCCTCTCCAAAGCAAAAAACACAGCATCAATGGGACCAGACTGTGTCCCGGGCTGCATCTTACGCGAGCTCCAAGAAGAACTAAACCCTCATATAAAGTCACTGTTCAATCTCAGTCTTATTACAGGATATGTACCCAAGGAATGGCGTACAGCAGCAGTGGTCCCACTCCACAAAGGTGGTGCAACAACAGACCCCGGTAACTATCACCCTATAAGCCTGACTAGCCTGGTCTGCAAAGCTATGGAGCGTATCATCATGGAAATCATAAACAAAGACAATGGGAACCTCCAGACACTGGATCCTACCCAATTCGGCTTTGTTAAGGGCAGATCTTGCCTCTTGAACCTGGTCAACTTCTTTAAAACAGTTACCAAAGCCATAGATGAAGGGAAGGTAGTCCACACAGCCTACCTGAATCTCACAAAAGCCTTCGACACAATACCCCACTCGGGCATCATAAATAAGCTCACCAGCTTAAATATCAACCCCTATGTCACAAGATGGGTTGCAAACTGGCTCAGTGATAGAACCCACATGGTCAGAATAGCAGGTGCCATGTCAGACTCTAAACCAGTTACAAGTGGTGTCCCACAAGGCTCAGTCCTGGGACCTCTCTTGTTCGGTATATATTTCTCCGAGGTACAGGCTAACACAGGTAGACTATGGCTGACCAAGTTCGCAGATGACTGCAAACTGGGTGCCATAATCGACTCTCCGGCTGACACAAGCATCCTCCAAAAGGGTCTCACCGAGATGGATAACTGGTGCCAGAGCCATGGCCTAAAGCTAAATGCCAAAAAGTGCATAGTCATCCCCTTTGGGAAAAACAAAGTGCCCACAAATTACCACATAGGTGGTAATCCATTAAGTATGGAAGAAGTAATTAGGGACTTGGGGACCCAAGTAGATAGCAATCTCTCCTTTGACAATCACGTTGCCAAAGTGGTTAGAAAGACCTTCTATATAGCCCACCTTATCACGAAAGGGTTCACATTGTGCCCCTCTACTCATCACTTATCAGGCCCATAATTGAATACAATGCCCCATTTGGGATGTACCTTACCCGACACCTGCTGCAACTGGAAAGACCCCAAAAGTACCTCACCAAGAGGATCAAGGGGCTCAAACAGATGCCCTATGCAGTTTGGCTAAAGAAACTCCAGCTCTACTCAGTTGCATACCGCCTACTCAGAGCCGATCTGTGTCTGACGTATAAAGCCATGTCCAACCCAGAATTAATGGACATGCTTCACCTCAGGAAATCCAAATCCCTTAGAGCTACATGCTCCAGGGACTTGAACCTCATCACAGAAATAAATAGGACATGCTGGAGGGACAGATTCATATCCCAGAGGCTCCTCTCACACTGGAACAAAATCTCAATCCATGTTAGGCAGAGCCCCTCGATGACCCTCTTTAAGAGAAATCTTGACGAGTGGATGGGAGATCGTAAGTTTACCCCTGGGATCTCTTCTGTGTCCCTGCTTGACAGAGGTTCAGTAAACTAACCTTAAAAGGGCTACCTTCTGTGACCTACTATACACAGGCACAGTCAACTAATCTAAAAGGGTGGTGAAAGCCAAACACACTCTGGCTAGGCTTATAAATGCCCTAGGGCAGATAGCCTAGTATCAACCTATGAACCTATATATATATATATATATATATATATATATATATCTATTGCATACATAATATATATATATATATATATATATATATATATATATATATATATATATATACATGCGCACATACATTATTAATGCTTTAAGCATAGTTTTAAATGTACTGATTTTAGGAAATTTGATTTTTTGGTTGTCGAACAAATCCAGAGTTACATTGGCAATGAAAATATTTTCCTAGAAGTCAAAGAGTTTAAATGGCAAAAAATGAAATGAAGTGCGTACGTTATTGTAACCAGCTGGTTTATTTCTCCTGTGGGCAAAGAAGTTTGTTGGTTATAAGTTTTATTTGATTCTTCTCATGGATTGTGATCATTTGTTGTGTGTTCCTTGTTTCCATAGGTGACCAAAGCCATGCTGGTAGTGGCTGTGACAGCCAGAGTTTATTTGATTTATCAACATACAGTATACCTGTTGAGATGTTCACTACTATTCAGTCCTTGTCCGAAGTTGTTGGTAAAGCACATTCCTTGTTTAAAAAAGTGAGAGCAAATGGGGATGTATTCGAGAAACATACAAAATGGAGCACTAAGTTCAAGTGATTCTGAAGGAATGTTAGTTGATGACATCACTTCCAGTGAGTTCGTGGAGGAGTTCCTTTTGGAAAAAACGTGCTAACCCATTTGGAAAGACTGAAGTTACTAGCTATGTTTCCAACCCTCCATTTTCTTCTACAACTGAAGCTTCTTTAGGAAATTCTAAGTCTCTTAATATTTAAAATGGAAAGACTTTTGCTGGCTTTCAAAAATGCTGCATATGATAATTTTTACTTGGAAAGATGTATCCAGTTAGAAACTGT
This sequence comes from Protopterus annectens, assembly GCF_019279795.1. NCBI lineage: Eukaryota > Metazoa > Chordata > Ceratodontiformes > Protopteridae > Protopterus > Protopterus annectens. Next base: position 1,833,012,848 of record NC_056726.1, read on the forward strand.
ATCATTGGGCTTGCGTGTGTATACATTTCCTAATGGAATTTCCAAAAACGGATGAGTATACACTGACTTGCATAAGATCTATAATGATGCTGGTATACAAGTTTTGAAAGTTTTAACTGATAACAATATATCTATGATGGAAAGTTTAAGTAAAAAGATCAGAGACTCTAATACAAGTATCAGTCAAAACCCATTTTTAATGCTGCAAAATTGTTATGGGATGAAATTGCAGCCAAACTAATGAGACATATTCCTACACTTATCGAAAAGAAAAAGAAAAATTGAATAGAGACATTTATCAGTATAAAAAAGGGTTGGCATACATTTTGAAAATTGTCACTGAACCAAATGAAAATAATGAGGTCAAAATGGTAGGGGGAATAGTAAGTAGTAACTATAGTGGTGCTATGTTTTTTTTAGATGAACTTCCCCCACTAAACAATAATGTTATTTGTAACAAAGATAGTAGTGTTACTTCTGGGAAAGGATTGTTCACCAATGAGATGTTTCCGCTGGGGTGGGATAATACTGGTAATCAAACTGAGAGAAATACTATTAACAACCAAACTAGTATTACACATTTTTATCACCAACAAGAGGAAATGAGACAGGCAGGAGCAGGATGACAAGAGGGCAAAGGAAGAGGTAAGGGAACGAATTGGGCAAGAAATCATGGCTAAAATATGGGCTAATAAATGGACTAAACATCAATACATGTCCTATTTTCAGTATGAGTAGTTCTGTATTTTCTTCTTCCCATTATAATGTTTTAAATAAAGGGATATCTTTTGTTCCAGCTCAAAGAGCTAACATGGTCGATGTTTTGATAGATGTTAGGTTATTTAGTAGGAAGTTGAACTTGAAATATATTTTGAATGATGGAAAAGGCAGAGAAAATTTTCAAGTGAATATTTTGAAAAAGAAAAGTAATTTTAACCTGTCCCTAAATTCAACATTGGATGCTATTGTTAAAGCATGTGACAATGATATATGTCATCTTTTAAAATAAAGAAATGACCATAAATGGTCTAATTTTACATTAAATGAAAGAAGAGCTTTATATGATATGATATCATAAAATATTATATGATATCAGTAAAAATAAAAGCATTAGAAGTATGAAAGCAAATAAAGGTACTGTACTGGTTATTATGGAGCAGGAAAAATATGGAAGAGGATTTAGCTAATTTAATGTTGTGTCTTTCGGCTTTTCCCGGTTAGGGGTCGCCACAGCAGAACTCCGGTCCGCTCATGATTGGCAGTCTATTTTTACGTGCTGAGTTGCCGGCCCTGACACACAACCTTCAATGAAGGTACGCCCATTCACGCATGTCTCCACACAGAAGACGCTCTAGCTGAGAATCGAACAGGACAACGTCTTACTGTGAGGTGACAATGCTACCACAGCACCAATTTAGCTAATTTAATATGCTATGAAATTATAGCAAAAGATAAATCATTTATAAAATTTAAAGTTACTGATTACTGTCTTCTAGATTTTTTAGAACATTTCTTAACATTTCATGATTACAACTTTATGTGTGTAGAGAACCCTAGCACTGCTAAATTGTTCTGGATACCAAAGATTCATAAACATGAAACCGATCCACCATTTCATTCAGTGGTGTCCTTAAATCATACTAAGACTGAATTTATTTTAGAATATTTAGATAACATATTAAATCCAATAGTCCAAAAATCTAGATTCTATGTCAAAGATTCTTCGTTATTTCTAAATGATTTTTTTCTTATATAAAGTGACTGAGATGGACATTTTTTTAGTCATTCTAGATGTGTTGTCTCTTTATACAAGTATTGCACATAAAAAAGGGATTAAACTAGTGAGGCATTATTTTAGCAGACACACTATATATAACAACAAAAAAAAATACTGTTATTTAACAGAAATAGTGTTAAATAACATTTTTGTATGTTTAACAATAAATAAAATCTACCATCAACAAGGGGTGGCTATTGGTGCTAAGATAGCACCTGTTTATGCAAATCTGGTCCTCAGTTCATGGGAGACAGATAATTTATTTAAAATAAAAGGTTTTGAAAATGTCATTATGTACATGAGATTTATTGATATTTTTTTTCATTTGAAGGAGAAAGGTGAACAAATTGAATTTGTTTATAGATGAAATTGAAAAAAAATCTATTGGCTTTTTAAAATTTACTATAGGAAGTAAAGGACAAACAGTGTATTTTTTAGATTTAGAGATTAGTTTGGATAAAAATACTCATTTGTTTCATTCTGCAATATATTGTATAAGACATTTCGGAATAACTATTTAGATTATACTAGTCAATATCCTAAATTCGTGAAAATTAATATTGCAAGAGGACAATTTATCAGAATGTCAAGGATCATTAGCGATTATCTAATTTTTAAAGATGAATGTAATAAGTTAAAATTGTTATTTTTAGATAGAAATTATCCAAAAGATTTGAGTTTTTGTCCAGAGATATATTTTTTCCCCATCTTGCTTTATGGTTTTGAATCAAAATCTAAGCATAGTAAGTCAGGGATAATTTTGCCTGTAGTTTTCCATTACCAATTAGTTGAGATATGATAGCAATAAAGGAAATAATTAACAATAGCTGGCACATTATTCAGGGCAATCAATATTTGTACAAAATTATAGAAATTAGCTCAATGTTTTGTTATAAGAAAACAACATCTTTAAAGAGTTTTTTTTTTGAGAAAGTAGAAATTGAGTGTAGGCAAATTGAAAATTCAAATTTTGATAATGGTATGTTTAAGTGGGCAACTGCAAGATGTGCAGATATATTTATGAACGTAAACAATTTTTACTTAAGCATTTAAATTGTGTAATAACAGTCAGAAATAGATGTGATTGCAATTCCATTAATGTTGTATATCTTGCTGTTTGTACTTCTTGTGAGGGGTATTATGTGATTAAAATAACTAGACCCCCTGGCAAAAAGAATAAGAGAGCATATCATAGCTATAAAAATAAGGATAAGACTAATGCTTTAGCTAAACATAGTTTTAAATATACTGACTTTAGGAAATTTGTTTTTTGGTTCTCAAACAAATCCAGAGTTTCACTGGTAATGAAAATAATTTACTAGAAGTCAAAGAGCTTAAATGGCAATTAAGAATGACAGAGGATGTATTTCCTGGAATTAATGAGAACCTGAATACTAAATGCATTTTAAATTGGATATGAAAGGCAGTGATGCCATCGTTAATTAAATAATTGAGTTTTTAGAGAATTATTTAAATGTGAGACACAGGTGCGACCGCACTGGTACAGTGGTTAGCGTTGCCGCCTCACAGCAAGAGGTACTCTGATTCGATCCTCGGCTGCTGTGCCTTCTGTGCGGAGTCTGCATGTCCTCCCTGTGGTCACGTGGGTTTCCTCTGGGTGATCCTGTTTCCTCCCACATCCCAAAGACATGCTGTAGGTGGACTGGATATTATAAATTGGCCCTAGGCGTGTGTGTGCCTTCCGTGGAAGGTTGGACACCAGGCTGGCAACATGACACCATAAAACTCCACTGCCAATCATGAGCAGACAGGTGATCTGCTGTGGCAACCCCTAACCAGGAAAAAAGCCAAAAGAAGAAGAAGAAGATTTAAATGTGAGACACAAGATGGTTAGCTGTTTTTTCTGATAAAGTTCTGAAAAGAAAAAAGAAAAAAAGTGTTTAAGTTATTGTGACCAGCTGGTTTATTTCTCATGTAGAAAAGAAGCTTGCTGGTTTTACATATATATATATATATATATATATATATATATATATATATATATATATATATATATGTAGACATATATATATATATCTGTATATATATATATATATATATATATATATATATATATATATATATATGTATATATATATATATATATATATATATATATATAGGGTCTACCTGAAAACGCCGAAATCGCAGATCGCCGACAATGAGAACACCGACACCGGAAGATCGACAACGGAGAAGACCGACAGTTGAGAATCCCGAAACTGAGAACACCGACATTTTAAGGTAAGTATGCGACAGGGACGGAAGTTAGGGTCAGGGTGTGGGTAAGGTAAGTGTGTGATAGTGACAGATGTTAGGGTAGGGTGCGGGTCAGGTAAGTGTGCGATAGTGACGGAGTTTAGGTTTAGGGGCGGGTTAAGTGAGTTAGGGTTATGGTGCGGGTAAGGTAAGTGTGCGATAGTGACGGACCTTAGGGTTTGGGTTAAGGTTAGTGCACAGATAGTTGTGTATGTAAGGTTTAGTGTAGGTTTGTAAGGTTTTTGGTGTGCTTGTGTTGTGTGTGTGTTTTTCGGGAAAGGTATTTGTTTTGTTGATTGTTGGGATTTTGGTTTGTCGGGCATGTGAAGTTTCGTGTTTTTGAACTTTTTTTTTCGTTTTTTTCTTGTCGGTTATATCGTTGTCAGTGTTTTGGTGTGTCGGTATTATCAGGTAGACCCATATATATATATATATATATATATATATATATATATATATATATATATATATATGTGTGTATATATATATATATATATATATATATATATATATATATATATATATATATATATATATATATATATATATATATATTACATACATGTAATACACACACACACACACACACATATATATATATATATATATATATATATACTACACAAATGCAAAAATATGTTAAAAGGTAGATTTTTGTTGCTTTTTGAAAACTTGATCACATCATTTCGACAATACAAATCTGGATTTTATGAAAACTCAAACTTCTGACACAGACCCACTTGTATGTGCTTGTGGTGCGTATGTGAGGGGGGGGGCATATATCGATATATATGGGGGAAGGCATGCCCGAAGGCAGGTAAAGGGTAGGACTGTGGTAGTGAGGGTTGGAACTTTGAATGTTGGCAGTATGACTGGTATAGGGAGAGAGCTAGCTGATATGATGGACAGAAGGAAGGTTGGTATATTGTGTGTGTAAGAGACCAGATGGAAGGGGAGCAAGGCTAGGAGTATCGGAGGCGGGTTTAAATTGTTTTATCATGGTGTGGATGGGAGGAGAAATGGCACAGGGGTTATCCTGAAAGAACAGTATGCTAAGCGTGTTTTGGAGGTGAAAAGAGTGTCAGATAGAGTGATGTTTATGAAGATGGAAATTGATGGTGTAATGATGAATGTTGTTATTGCATATGCTCCACAAGTTGGGTGTGCAATGAATGAGAAAGAAAACATTTGGAGTGAGTTGGATGAAGTGGTGATGACTGTACCCAAGGGTGAGAGAGTGGTGATTGGAGCAGATTTCAATGGGCAAGTTGGTGAAGGGAACAGAGGGGATGAGGAAGTGATGGATAGGTATGGTGTTAAGCAAAGGAATGCAGAAGGTCAGATGGTAGTGTATTTTGTGGAAAGGATGGACATGGCTGTGGTGAATCTGTATTTTAACAAGAGGGAGGAACACAGGGTGACATACAAGAGTGAAGGAAGATGCACACAGGTGGATTATATCTTATGTAGAAGGGCCAGTCTGAAGGAGATTGGAGACTGTAAAGTGTAGTTAGGCCGCATAGGATGGTGGTTTGTAGGATGACACTGTTGATCAAGAAGAGAGGAGGAGTGTGAAGGCAGCACCAAGGATCAAATGGTGGAAACTGAAAAAGGGTAATTGTGAGGTGGCATTCAGGGAAGAGTTAAGACAGGCACTGGGTGGCAGTGAAGAGTTATCGAATAGCTGGGTAACTACAGCATAGCTAGTAAGGGAGATGGCTAGAAAGGTGCTTGGTGTGACATCTGGAAAGAGGAAGGAGGACAAGGAGACCTGGTGGTGGAATAAGGAAGTACAGGAGAGTATACAGAGAAAGAAGTTGGTGAAGAAGAAGTGGGATTGTCAGAGAGATGAAGAAAGTAGACAGGAGTATAAGGAGATGTGGTGCCTGGCAAAGAGAGAGGTGGCAAAGGCTAAGGATAAGGCATATGAAGAGTTGTATGAAAGGCTGGCACTAAGGAGGGAGAAAAGGACCTGTACCGATTGGCTAGACAAAGGGACCGAGCTAGTAAAGATGTGCAGCAGGTAAGGGTGATAAAGGATAATGAGGGAAACGTACTCACAAGCGAGGAGAGTGTGTTGAGCAGATGGAAAGAGTACTTTGAGGGGTTGATGAATGAAGAGAATGAGAGAGGAAGCGTGGAGGTGTTTAGGTGAAATGGCAGTGGAGTTTTTAACTAGATTGTTTAATGAAATCTTGGAAAGTGAGAGGATGCCTGAGGAATGGAGGAAAAAGTGTTTTGGTACCGATTTTTAAGAATAAGGGTGATGTGCAGAGCTGTAGTAACTACAGAGGGATTAAACTGATCAGTCACAGTATGACATTATGGGAAAGAGTAGTGGAAGTTAAGTTAAGAAGGGAGGTGATGATTAGTGAGTAGCAGTATGGTTTCATGCCAGGAAAGAGCACTACAGATGTGATGTTTGCTCTGAGAGTGTTGATGGATAAGTACAGAGAAGGTCAGAATGAGTTGCATTGTGTCTTTGTGGACTTAGAGAAAGCATATGACGGGGTACGTAGAGAGGAGTTGTGGTATTGTGTGAGGAAGTCGGGAGTATCAGAGAAGTATGTAAGAGTGGTACAGGATATGTACAAGGGTAGTGTGACAGTGGTGAGGTCTGTGGTGGGAGTGACAGATGCGTTTAAGTTGGAGTTGGGATTACATCAAGGATCAGCTCTGAGCCCTTTCTTACTTGCAATGGTGATGGACAGGTTGACAGACGAGATCAGACAGGAGTCCCCATGGACTATGATGTTTGCAGATGACATTGTGATCTGTAGTGAGAGTAGGGAACAGGTGGAGGAGACCCTGGAGAGGTGGAGATATGCTCTAGAGAGAAGAGGAATGAAGGTCAGCAAGACTAAGACAGAATATATGTGTGTGAATGAGAGGGAGGATAGAGGAATGGTGAGGATGCAGGGAGTAGAGATGGTGAAGGTAGATGAGTTTAAATACTTGGGATCAACAGTACAGAGTAATGGTGAGTGTGGAAGAGAGGTGAAGAAGAGAGTACAGGCAGGATAGAGTGGGTGGAGAAGAGTGTCAGGAGTGATTTGTGACAGACGAGTACCAGTAAGAGTGAAAGGGAAGGTCTACAAGAGGGTAATGAGACCAGCTATCTTATATGGGTTGGAGACAGTGGCATTGACAAAAAGGCAGAAGTCAGAGCTGGATGTGGCAGAGTTAAAGATGTTAAGATTTGCACTGGGTGTGACAAGGGTGGACAGAATTGGGAATAAGTATATTAGAGGGTCAGTCCAGGTTGAAGGTTTGATGAAAAAGCCAGAGAGGCAAGATTACATTGGTTTGGACATGTGCTGAGGAGGGATGCAGAGTATATTGGGAAAAAAGATGCTAAGGATGAAGCTGCAAGGTAACAGGAAAAGAGGAAGGCCTAAGATAAGGTTTATGGATGTGGTGAGAGAGGACATGCAGGTGGTTGGTGTGACAGAGCAAGATGCAGAGGACAGGAAGAAATGGAAACAGATGATCCGCTGTGGCGACCCCTAATGGGAGCAGCCAAAAGAAGAAGATGTTCTGTTTAATCCAGAAAGAAAAGCAGTGGTTCATTTGATCTAAACCAAAAATGACTGAATCATATTTGATTGAAAACTATGTTGTTGTATAGAAAGTTACAGTTGGTTTGGTTTTAGAGGATAGGATAGTTAATACAAATTAGTGTTAATCATTGTTAATTCCTTGGTAATACTATTAAGCTATGCCTCCTTGTCTAGACATTTATGCAAGTGATTCAGTGTGTCAGGGGTATTCACTTTTCTCTATGGTTGTGCAACTGCAGAGACAGTATATTTCATTAGGGGGTATGGAGGTAAAGTCCTCTAGATGTAGGGTGCAGGGGGCTTACCCCCTGCAAAAAAGTTTTTTGATAAATATTTATTGTATGTAACATTTTCTGTGAAGTGAGTTTCATTGTTTTGTGGTTTAGATCCAATTAGTTTTTTAGTCAAATGAAACACTCTTCTGAAGATCAAATGAACACTTAGATTTGCTCTGAGTTACAGCACAACGGCACGAAAATTACAGAACCAAATGATATTGCCAACATCCCGGCAAATAGGTTCAGTGCTAACTTTACCCTCCTCTCACCCCCTAAAAGGCCCATATCTATACAGGAAGAATGCAGAGTCCCTGTAATCACATCTATGTAGGTAAAAGCTGCACTCTCTAAAACCAAAAACACAGCTTCCATGGGACCCGACAACATCCCAGGCTGCGTTTTACATGAACGTCAGAAAGAACTGGCTCCCCACCTATGCACCATGTTCAATCATAGTCTCACGTCAGGCTTTGTGCCCACTGAATGGCACACAGCAACAGTTATCCCATGCCACAAAGGGGGAGCCACCACTGATCCTGGGAACTATTGCCCTATTAGCCTGACGAGACTGGTCTGCAAGGCCATGGAACGTATCATCGTGGAACTCATAAACAAAGACATTGGTAACCTCCAAACTCTGGACCCCACCCAGTTCGGCTTTGTGAAAGGCAGATCATGCCTTCTGAACCTGATCGACTTCTTTGAGGCAGTCACCAAAGCCGTAGATGAGGGTAAGGTGGTTCACACAACCTATCTTGACCTTGCCATGGCTTTCAACACCATCCCCCATTTTGAAATTATAGCTATACTCACTAAACTAGGTATAAATCCCTATGTCACAAGATGGGTTGCCAACTGGCTCACTGACAGAACCCACACTGTAAAAGTTGCAGACTCCAAATCTGACTTCAAACGAGTGACAAGTGGAGTACCACAGGGTTCAGTCCTGGGAACTCTCCTGTTTGGTATCTACTTCTCTGAAGTACAGACTAACACAGAAGCCCTCTGGCTAACAAAGTTCACAGATGACTGCAAACTAGGAGCCATAGTCGAGTCCCCAAATGATGTGGACATCCTACAGAAGGGCCTGACTGAGACAGATGCCTGGTGTCAGAGGCATGGCCTCAAGCTCAATGCCAAAAAGTGCATTGTCATTCCCTTTGGTAAAAACTTTGTACCCATGAACTACCACATAAACGGCAGTCTACTTAACGCTGAATGTGTGATAAGAGACCTTGGGACTCAGGTGGACAATAGTCTCTCCTTTGATAATCACATCACCACAGTAGTCAGGAAATCCTTCTAAGTGGCACACCTCATCACAAAAGGGTTCTCATCCGGGAAAAAAGAGGTCATTGCTCCCCTCTACTGGGCACTCATTAGACCCATTATAGAGTACAACGCCCCTTTTGGAATGTACCTCACAAGACATCTGCAGCAGCTGGAAAGGCCACAGAAGTACCTCACAAAGAGAATTACTGGCCTCAAACAGATGCCCTACACTGACCGTCTCAAAAACTCCAGCTTTACTCTGTAGCATATCGCCTACTCCGAGGAGATCTCTACCTAACATATAAAGCTGTTAAACCCAGAGCTGTTGGACATGCTACACCTATAGAAATCCCAATCCCTCCAAGCTACACGCTCTAAGGAACTAAACCTTGTCACCACAATAAACAGGACATGCTGGAGGGATAGATTCCTGTTCCAGAGACTTCCTATACTCTGGAACAGTCTACCATCTATGTCAAGCAAAGTTCTTCATTAGCACTCCTCAAAAAAAATCTTGATGAGTGGATGGGAAATAGGAAATACACCCCGGGGATCACTTCAGTGGCTCTGCTCGACAGGGGCACAGGAAATCAACTTTCTTGAGTGGTGTAAGCCAGAGAACCTTGTTGGCTAGGCTTACTTAGGCCCTTGGGCCGATAGCCACGTACCTACCTATGAGCCTATGAACAATTTTATATGAATATATATATATATATATATATATATATATACACACACATACAAGGGCCGATAGCCTAGTACCTGCCTATGAGCCTATGAACAATTTTATATGAATATATATATATATATATATATATATATATATATATATATATATATATACATACACACATACAAATATAAAGTTGAAGATAGAAAGCAATATTGATTGACTTTAAGGATGAACTTATAGCATCTGTACTCAAAGATGCCAAATGCTAATATTTTCACAGTGAAGATTAATTGACCCCTTTACTGTTGCAAACTCCCTGTTATTCCATTACACATACTGAGATTAACACATTCCTTAAAGATCACGTTTAAAGGCACAAAATGCATTTCTTTTCAAACAAAAAAGTGTTTGCATGCAGCTTTATGCAAGCAAACACTTTTTTGTGTGACAAGAAAAGTGTGATGTGCAGGCTTCAAAAAATGTATTTATTTTTTATTTATTTTATTTATTTTACATTTGTTTACCGGGAAAGTCCAGTTAGATACAGGTCCTTTCTCAGTGGAGGCCTGGGGAGAAAAGCTTCAGAAAAAGTACAAATACAAAATACAAATACAAATTATTAATACATAAACATGTAAGCAAGAAGCAGCAAATGTTTCAATATATATTTACTAGAGAGGCTCACCCAGACTCTGCTACACTTTGCTGTGAAGGAAAGGTTAGCTTGCTTTTTATTTGCTGTATTTTGTATTACTTTTTTGCCTTTTTATATTTTGAATACTGTGATTTGTTTTCTTTACCTTGTCTTTTACTTGTGTTCTGCTTTTAACTGCATATTAAAACTTCAAGAGACCACAGCTCCCCACCCTCACCCGTTTACTGTTGTGTTCTTAAATACCACTGTCTTTCTAGTTGCCTGCCTCTTATGTTAATTTGACCATATATCTCATTTCCTCTCTGCTTTCACTGGCTTGTGTGAGTAAGTACAAAATTATCATTTTGTGAAATCACTCCCCTTCAACTATTTAAATTTATTGGCCATCCTACTGTATTCCATAGTACCAGAATACAAAAGTGACCACACCCTTTCAATCTATCTTGCTGTTTTAAAAATAGTGACTCTCCACTAAAACTTAACTTTTTTAGACAGGTAAAACTTAAGTTACCTAGTTTCGCATCTAACTTACCTAGTGCACACTGCAGTGTTTAGGATAAACCATTTTTTTCATCTTACCTTTAAGCATCCCTGTGACTAGCACTTGCTCTAATACCTGCTGGAAAGCACTAGGTAGCCTTAAACTGATCCAAGCACTCAACTCTCCTTGTTAATAAGGAGACATTAATAGTAGGCACTAAACAGCCTATAATTGCAAAGTACCTTGCTAAGGCAAGGGAAAACAGCTCCTGTACTTTACAAAAAAAGCACCAAACGAGGCATGTCAAGGGTCAGCTTCCGGTGATTTCTCCTGTTCACCTGGTGGATCTAGGCATACTGGGGCAATGCAACAATTGCCTCATATACACAGACAACCCTCTCCTCCTACTACCCAACACTAGAACCTGTGAGAGATGCACTTAAATAGCCAAACTGTAAGCAAAGCTCTCTCCACCCAAGACTGTGCTAGACAGTCAAGAGGAGAAGGTTAACACCCGCACTACACCTCAGGCAACACATAGCCCATATGTGACTCTATAGTCAGGCACACTGATGTCCCACTCACCAGGCTGAACAAGGAGAAAATTACAGTCAGCTGCCTGTCGGGTGCCAGGATCTGCCACATAACGCATGCACTCAAGTCACTCCACAAGTACAAATATGACTCTGTCACTGTCCATGCTGGTGTGAATGACTTGAGACATACCTCCCTGTACTACATGAAAAGAGACATGGAAGAGCTCTCGGATCATGTGGCCCAGGCAGCTATGACCCTAGCCCTGAGTAGCATCCTGCCTTCGCCCAGAATGATACCACAATATAAGGACAAAATGATTGACTTTAACAACTGGCTAAACTTCTGGTGTCATTCAAAGGGGATCCAGTATCTGTCTGCAAGGGACGACATGATCGATAGACCATGATGCTTTGCCAGAGATGGTCTGTACCTGTCACCCCTGGAATTCAGGTTACTGGCTAAGGCTCTTGCCACCCCTATAGTGCCTTTTTTAGGTAATGTTCAAAGGACAAAACCACCACTGTAACAGGTACAAGCATGCAAATTCTGAAGGTAATGCTACTCAATGCTAGAAGTATAAACCTCAAAATGCACTATCTTGAGGAACTCCTAAAAATGGAGAACATCGATATCTTTGCAGTAACTAAGACCTGGTTCAAGGCTCCAGAGAGCACTCCTGCAATACCAGGCTACAACTCTTACCACACTTTTCAGCCGCCAAACCAGGACGAAACACTAAAGGTGGAGGAGTGTCCATATTCACCAAGGATATTCACACCACCAGGCTAGCTGCCCAACACAATTTGTCTGAAATTCTCCAGGTGCAACTAACACTAGGTAAGACTGCAATCCAAATTGTAGCTTGCTACAGAACCCCCACCATGTCCCAAGATTCTTACTGCACCTTTCTAAACATACTGGAAAATATTAAGATACAAACAAACACCCTAATGCTGGGTGATTTCAACTACCCTGCCATTAACTGAGAAAACTACTCGTGTACCAACACCTTTGCCCAACGGTTCTTGGAATTCATAAATTCCAATGCCCTGGATCAACTAATCCGTAACCCCATCAGGGGCTCCACTATCTTAGACCTGGTCATTACCAGCATGAGAAATCGATGCTCCACACCTATGGTCACCCCCTCGTTGGTCAGGTCTGACCATAAGCTAATCACCCTTAACATTCACATCCCACCCCACCGTCCAGTAAGGAAAGCTCCATAAAAAAATATCTCCAAAGCCAACTTCATGCTACTCAAGTCAGAAGTGACAAACTTCATGACACCCATGCAGATGGGAACTGAAAGTTCGACTGCTGAATCCTACACTAAGGCACTGTACGAGCACATCCACTCATGCATGAATCATGCCATCCCAAATAGAACCAAGATGCTCTCCTCCAAAAAAAGGAAGCCAATCTGGTGGCCCCCTGCCATAAACAAACTTTACAACAAAAGGAAGAAACTGTTGCAGAAAAGAGGAAAATCCCAGGATGCAAAAAACTCCCTTACCAGCCTCAGTAAGAAGCTGAGATCCCTCATAAAATCCTCCAAAGCTAGTTACAAAAATAAAATCGCCAAAGATTCCAAAGACAACCACAAGGCATTCTATAACTATGTCAAGAATCTAAATGGCAATGCTCAGATCTGCTCTGAGCTACAACAAAATGGCATTAAATATACTGATCCCAAGGATATTGCCAATATCCTGGCAGATCAATTCAGTGCCAACGTCACCCCCCCCTCTCACCCCCTAAACGGCCCATTTCAATACTGGAAGACTGCCAAATTCTGGTAATAACAGCCACATATGTAAAAAACACACTCACCAAAGCTAAGAATACAGCATCCATGGGACCAGATGACATCCCAGGCTGTGTACTACATGAACTACAAAATTAACTGGCGCCTCACCTAAGTGTCATGTTTAATCATAGCCTCACCTCAGGCTTCGTGCCAACTGAATGGCGCACAGCTACAGTTATCTCACTCCACAAGGGGGGATCCACCTTGGATCCTGGGAACTACCACCCCATCAGTCTTACGAGCCTGATAAGCAAGGCCATGGAACGTATTATCATAGAACTTAAAAACAAAGACATTGGCAACCTTCAAACACTGGAACCCACCCAGTTTGGGTTTGTGAAGAGCCAACCTTGTCTCCTGAACCTGACTGACTTCTTCGAATCAGTCTCCAGAGCTGTGGACGAGGGTAAGGCGGTCCACACAGCCTATCTGGACCTCACCAAGGCCTTTCACACCATCCCCCACTCTGGAATAATAGATAAACTGGGCATTAATCCCTACGTCACTTGATGGGTTGCCAACTGGCTTACTGACAAAACCCACACTGTAAAAGTAGCCAACTCCAAATCCAGCTACAGACAAGTGACAAGTGGAGTACCTCAGGGTTCAGTCCTGGGACCGCTCTTGTTTGGCATCTACTTCTCTGAAGTACAGGCCAACACTAAGGGACTCTGGCTAACAAAGTTCACAGATGACTGCAAACTGGAAGCCATTACTGAATCCCCAAATGAAGTGGATACTCTACAAAAGGGCCTTACAAAAACAGATGCTTGGTGCCAGAGCCATGGGCTCAAGCTCAATGCCAAGAAATGTATAATTATCCCTTTTCGGAAAAAACATGTACCCATAAATTGCCACATAGGTGGCACTACACTAAACACCGAAAGTGTGATAAGAGACTTAGGGACACAGGTGGACAGTGGTCTCACCTTCGATAACCACATCGCCACAACAGTCAGGAAATCCTTCTATGTGGCACACCTCATCACTAAGGGCTTTTCATCCAGAAAAAAGGAGGTCATTGTCCCACTGTACTCATCCCTCATTAGACCCATTATAGAACACAACACCCCATTTGGTATGTTCCTCTCAAGACATCTGCAACAACTGGAAAGGCCGCAGAAATACCTCACTAAAAGAATCACAGGCCTAAAGCAGATGCCCTACGCTGACCGCCTCAAAAATCTCCAGCTATACTCTGTCGCATATCATCTACTCAGAGGCTATCTCTGCTTTACATACAAGGCCATGTCAAACCCAGAGCTGTTGGACATGCTACACTTAAAGAAATCCCAATCCCTCAGAGCCATACACTCCAGGGATCTAAACCTTGTCATCACAATAAACAAAACATGCTGGAGGGATAGATCCCTGCCTCAGGGACTCCCCAGACTCTGGAATAGACTGCCCATACATGTCAAGCAGAGCGCCTCTTTGGCTCTCTTCAAAAGGAACCTTGACAATTGGATGGGAGAAAGAAAATTCAGCCCTGGGATCACATCAGTCACCCTGCTAGACAGGGGTCTGAGGAAGTAAATAGTGTGGGAAGAAATAGCCGGGGAATTGTTATGGCTAGGGCAGATAGCCTAGTACCAACCTATGAACCTATATATATATATATATATATATATATATATATATATATATATATATATATATATATGGGTTCCCTATGTTGGACCGACAGCTTGGAAGATCAACAATCACATCACTGACACCAGAACACAGACGGAGCAGGTAACCGACAACTTGGAATCCCGACAGTGAAAACACCGACATGGAAAATGTGTAAAGCGGCTCGGTAGGTGTGCGATAGTGAGGGATTTAGGGTTAGGGTGCGTGTAAGGTGTGTGTGCGATAGTGAGGGATTTAGGGTTAGGGTGCGTGTAAGGTCTGTGTGCGATAGTGAGGGATTTAGGGTTAGGGTGCGTGTAAGGTAAGTGTGCGATAGTGAGGGGCTTGAAGGTTAGGGGCAGATTAAGTCAGTTAGGGTTAGGGTGCGGGTAAGGTAAGTGTGTGATAGTGAGGGACTTGAGGGTTAGGGGCGGATTAAGTGAGTTAGGGTTAGGGTGCGGGTAAGATAAATGTGCGATAGTGATGGACCTTAGGGTTAGGGTTTGGGTTAAGGTTAGTGCATAGATAGTTGTGTGTAAGGTGTTGTGTAGGTTTTTAGGTTGTTGGTGTGCTTGTGTTGTATGTGTGTTGTGTGGAACAGCGAACGTTTTGTTTTGTTAACTGTCGGTATTGTGGTTTGTCGGGCATGTGCACTTTCGTGTTTTTGCGGTTTCGTTCTTGTGGTGTCTGTGTTGTGGGTGTCGGTGTTGTGTACTGTCGGTCTAACATAGGGAACCCATAAATATATATATATATATATATATATATTTATATATATATATATATATATATATATATATATATATATATATATATATATATATATATGGGAGAAGCAAACAGTGCAAGTTACAGACTTAACAGAAGTTAACAAAACTATAGTAGGTAATTACTTTGCTAATAAACTAGAGATGCATAAATAGGTTCATAGATTAGTACTAGGCTAACTGCCCTTGTGGGCCATTTTAAGTCTAGCCAATTGCCCCATGGAAGAATCACACCCTGTACCTTGTGTTTGTAAGGTAAGCACCTTAACCATTATACCAACCTTCCACAAGAATTCTACCACTGAGCCACCAATGCAAGCACAATGAGTAAGTTTTTTTAGTAAGAAGCATTCACATTATACATCAACCATACTAAAATGCAATTTAGTGATACAGACAGCTGTTTACCTATAGATATTGTTGTTAGTATCAATGAGGTATTTTGTTTTATTTTATTTTTAAGGATAAATAATTGTCAGAGAGACTAAAGAAGGTCTATCCAGGAGTGCTGGATATTAAATTTTATAGAATGCTTCCAAATGGAGAAGTATAAATATAATGAGCCATGTTTATGGCATTAATATTGATGGAGGGGAGAGGCTGGTTATGTTATTCTGGGTTCAAGTGCTAATTATGCTGAATTAGCAAATGATAACTAAAGGCAAATTAGTTATATATTTACCAAACTGTTAAATTCCTTATCATACTCAAGCTGCAGGTCTGACTGGCTGTATTAATAATTTGGTAAAAAAATAGATTTGGAAAAAAACACAAACACTGGAGCTTTTTATGGATGGTCAAAAGCATTGATGGAAACAGTAGACCAGCTGAGAAGCAGACCAAGAGGGCATATGTGCATATGAACAATGTGTCAAGAATCAAGTGCATTTTGCAAGCAGAAAGACTGCAGTGAGATGCTGTTCACCCCATACTGGGAAATGCAAAACAACTGCACATATGGCTTTATGCTCAAACACAGCAATGTGTTCCATCTCAAACTTGCATTCAAATCCCATTCAGAAGTTTGGAATACCATCATTCTGGCTCTGGGGGCAAACTAGGTGTTTAGAACCAGACTAGGCTATTAAAATACATCAGACCCAAAAACAAGATTTGATAGCAAAAAGTACTAACCTGAGAATAATGATACAAACAGTTATGAGAGGGCAACCATTAGCTGAACTTTGCATCAGGATGTACAAATAATATTACAGTAAAATACTTCAACAGTACATAGTTGGGAGGTAAGGTTTGGAAAAAAATATTCCAGTGTAAACTGCAGTAAAAGGTGTAGTTATCTCTACAGGATCTTGGGATACATTTCTGGTATTGACTGACAGCATTAAATCCATTTTTATATCCACTTATCCATGAGACCTTAATGATAACATGGGCAATATGTGATCATTATCTTCAAAATCTACACGTCTCCAATAAATCCATATCCATTTTGGAGCATTTACCAAAAGACAAGATTGCAACCTTTTTTTAGAAATCAGCAGTTGGTAATTTATTTATTTTTATCCTTTCTTGATCAGGTTAGTTCCACTGGGCTATTGCTTCTTTTCACTAAGACCTGGGGTGACAAAGTTCACAGATGACTGCAAACTAGGAGCCATAGTCGAGTCCCCAAATGATGTGGACATCCTATAGAAGGGCCTCACTGAGATAGATGCCTGGTGTCAGAGGCATGGCCTCAAGCTCAATGCCAAAAAGTACATTGTCATCCCCTTTGGTAAAAACCTTGTACCCATGAACTACCACATAAACGGCAGTCTACTTAACGCTGAATGTGTGATAAGAGACCTTGGGACCCAGGTGGACAATAGTCTCTCCTTTGATAATCACATCACCACAGTAGTCAGGAAATCCTTCTAAGTGGCACACCTCATCACAAAAGGGCTCTCATCCAGGAAAAAAGAGGTCATTGTTCCCTTGTACTGGGCACTCATTAGACCCATTGTAGAGTACAACGCCCCTTTTGGAATGTACCTCACAAGACATCGGCAGCAGCTGGAAAGGCCACAGAAGTACCTCACAAAGAGAATTACTGGCCTCAAACAGATGCCCTACACTTACCGTCTCAAAAACTCCAGCTTTACTCTGTAGCATATCGCCTACTCCGAGGAGATCTCTACCTAACATATAAAGCTGTTAAACCCAGAGCTGTTGGACATGCTACACCTACAGAAATCCCAATCCCTCCAAGCTACACGCTCTAGGGAACTAAACCTTGTCACCACAATAAACAGAACATGCTGGAGGGATAGATTCCTGTCCCAGAGACTTCCTATACTCTGGAACAGTCTACCATCTATGTCAAGCAAAGTTCTTCATTAGCACTCCTCAAAAAAAATCTTGATGAGTGGATGGGAAATAGGAAATACACCCCGGATCTCACTTCTGTGGCTCTGCTCGACAGGGGCACAGGAAATCAACTTTCTTGAGTGGTGTAAGCCAGAGAACCTTGTTGGCTAGGCTTACTTAGGCCCTTGGGCCGATAGCCTAGTACCTACCTATGAGCCTATGAACAATTTTATATGAATATATATATATATATATATATATATATATATATATATATATATATATATATATATATATATATACATACACACATACAAATATAAAGTTGAAGATAGAAAGCAATATTGATGGACTTTAAGGCTGAACTTATAGCATCTGTATTCAAAGATGCCAAATGCTAATATTTTCACAGTGAAGATTAATTGACCCCTTTACTGTTGCAAACTCCCTGTTATTCCATTACACATACTGAGATTAACACATTCCTTAAAGATCACGTTTAAAGGCACAAAATGCATTTCTTTTCAAACAAAAAAGTGTTTGCATGCAGCTTTATGCACGCAAACACTTTTTTGTGTGACAAGAAAAGTGTGATGTGCAGGCTTCAAAAAAATGTATTTATTTTTTATTTATTTTATTTATTTTACATTTGTTTACCGGGAAAGTCCAGTTAGATACAGGTCCTTTCTCAGTGGAGGCCTGGGGAGAAAAGCTTCAGAAAAAGTACAAATACAAAATACAAATACAAATTATTAATACATAAACATGTAAGCAAGAAGCAGCAAATGTTTCAATATATATTTACTAGAGAGGCTCACCCAGACTCTGCTACACTTTGCTGTGAAGGAAAGGTTAGCTTGCTTTTTATTTGCTGTATTTTGTATTACTTTTTTGCCTTTTTATATTTTGAATACTGTGATTTGTTTTCTTTACCTTGTCTTTTACTTGTGTTCTGCATTTAACTGCATATTAAAACTTCAAGAGACCACAGCTCCCCACCCTCACCCGTTTACTGTTGTGTTCTTAAATAAAACTGTCTTTCTAGTTGCCTGCCTCTTATGTTAATTTGACCATATATCTCATTTCCTCTCTGCTTTCACTGGCTTGTGTGAGTAAGCACAAAATTATCATTTTGTGAAATCACTCCCCTTCAACTATTTAAATTTATTGGCCATCCTACTGTATTCCATAGTACCAGAATACAAAAGTGACCACCCCCTTTCAATCTATCTTGCTGTTTTAAAAATAGTGACTCTCCACTAAAACTTAACTTTTTTAGACAGGTAAAACTTAAGTTACCTACTTTCACATCTAACTTACCTAGTGCACACTGCAGTGTTTAGGATAAACCATTTTTTTCATCTTACCTTTAAGCATCCCTGTGACTAGCACTTGCTCTAATACCTGCTGGAAAGCACTAGGTAGCCTTAAACTGATACAAGCACTCAACTCTCCTTGTTAATAAGGAGACATTAATAGTAGGCACTAAACAGCCAATAATTGCAAAGTACCTTGCTAAGGCAAGGGAAAACAGCTCCTGTACTTTACAAAAAAAGCACCAAACCAGGCATGTCCAAGGGTCAGCTTCCGGTGATTTCTCCTAACTACCTGATGAATCTAGGCATACTGGGGCAATGCAGCAATTGCCTCATATACACAGACAACCCTCTCCTCCTACTACCCAATACTAGAACCTGTGAGAGATGCACTTAAATAGCCAAACTGTAAGCAAAGCTCTCTCCTCCTAAGACTGTGCTAGACAGTCAAGAGGAGAAGGTTAACACCCGCACTACACCTCAAGCAACACATAGCCCATATGTGACTCTATAGTCAGGCACACTGATGTCCCACTCACCAGGCTGAACAAGGAGAAAATTACAGTCAGCTGCCTGTCGGGTTTCAGGATCTGCCACATAACACATGCACTCACGTCACTCCACAAGTACAAATATGACTCTGTCATTGTCCATGCTGGAGTGAATGACTTGAGACATACCTCCATGTACTACATGAAAAGAGACATGGAAGAGCTCTCGGATCATGTAGCCCAGGCAGCTATGACCCTAGCCCTGAGTAGCATCCTGCCTTCGCCCAGAATGATACCACAATATAAGGACAAAATGATTGACTTTAACAACTGGCTAAACTTCTGGTGTCATTCAAAGGGGATCCAGTATCTGTCTGCCTGGGACGACATGATCGAAAGACCACGATGCTTTGCCAGAGATGGTCTGTACCTGTCACCCCTGGAATTCAGGTTACTGGCTAAGGCTCTTGCCACCCCTATAGTGCCATTTTTAGGCAATGTTCAAAGGACAAAACAACCACTGTAACAGGTACAAGCATGCAAATTCTGAAGGTAATGCTACTTAATGCTAGAAGTCTAAACCTCAAAATGCACTCTCTCGAGGAACTCCTAAAAATGGAGAACATTGATATCTTTGCAGTAACTAAGACCTGGTTCAAGGCTCCAGAGAGCACTCCTGCAATACCAGGCTACAACTCTTACCACACTTTTCAGCCGCCAAACCAGGACGAAACACTAAAGGTGGAGGAGTGTCCATATTCACCAAGGATATTCACACCACCAGGCTAGCTGCCCAACACAATTCGTCTGAAATTCTCCAGGTGCAACTAACACTAGGTAAGACTGCAATCCAAATTGTAGCTTGCTACAGATCCCCTCCATGCCCCAAGATTCTCACTGCACCTTTCTAAACATACTGGAAAATATTAAGATACAAACAAACACCCTAATGCTGGGTGATTTCAACTACCCTGCCATTAACTGGGAAAACTACTCGTGTACCAACACCTTTGCCCAACGGTTCTTGGAATTCATAAATTCCAATGCCCTGGATCAACTAATCCATAATCCCATCAGGGGCTCCACTATCCTAGACCTGGTCATTACCAGCATGGGAAATTGATGCTCCACACCTATGGTCACCCCCTCGTTGGTCAGGTCTGACCATAAGCTAATCACCCTTAACATCCACATCCCACCCCCACCCCCCAGTAAGGAAACCTCCATAAAAAAAATCTCCAAAGCCAACTTCATGCTACTCAAGTCAGAAGTGACAAACTTCTCGACACCCATGCAGACGGGAACTGAAAGTTCGACTGCTGAATCCTATACTATGGCACTGTACGAGCACATCCACTCATGCATGAATCATGCCATCCCAAATAGAACCAAGATGCTCTCCTCCAAAAAAAGGAAGCCAATCTGGTGGTCCCCTGCCATAAACAAACTTTACAACAAAAGGAAGAAACTGTTGCAGAAAAGAGGAAAATCCCAGGATGCAAAAAACTCCCTTACCAGCCTCAGTAAGAAGCTGAGATCCCTCATAAAATCCTCCAAAGCTAGTTACAAAAATAAAATTGCCAAATATTCCAAAGACAACCAGAAGGCATTCTATAACTATGTCAAGAATCTAAATGGCAATGCTCAGATCTGCTCTGAGCTACAACAGAATGGCATTAAATATACTGATCCCAAGGATATTGCCAATATCCTGGTAGATCAATTCAGTGCCAATGTCACCCCCCTCTCACCCCCTAAATGGCCCATTTCAATACTGGAAGATTGCCAAATTTTGGTAATAACAGCCACATAAGTAAAAAACACACTTGCCAAAGCTAAGAATACAGCATCCATGGGTCCAGATGACATCCCAGGCTGTGTACTACGTGAACTACAAAATTAACTGGCACCTCACCTAAGTGTCATGTTTTATCATAGCCTCACCTCAGGCTTCGTGCCCACTGAATGGCACACAGCTACAGTTATCTCACTCCACAAGGGGGGATCCACCTTGGATCCCAGAAACTACAACCCCATCAGTCTTACGAGCCTGATAAGCAAGGCCATGGAACGTATTATCATAGAACTTATAAACAAAGACATTGGCAACCTTCAAACACTGGAACCCACCCAGTTTGGGTTCGTGAAGAGCCGACCTTGTCTCCAGAACCTGACTGACTTCTTTGAATCAGTCTCCAGAGCCGTGGACGAGGGTAAGGCGTTCCACACAGCCTATCTGGACCTCACTGAGGCCTTTCACACCATCCCCCACTCTGGAATAATAGATAAACTGGGCATTAATCCCTACGTCACTTGATGGGTTGCCAACTGGCTTACTGACAAAACCCACACTGTAAAAGTAGCCAACTCCAAATCCAGCTACAGACAAGTGACAAGTGGAGTACCTCAGGGTTCAGTCCTGGGACCGCTCTTGTTTGGCATCTACTTCTCTGAAGTACAGGCCAACACTAAGGGACTCTGGCTAACAAAGTTCACAGATGACTGCAAACTGGAAGCCATTATTGAATCCCCAAATGATGTGGATACTCTACAAAAGGGCCTTACAAAAACAGATGCTTGGTGCCAGAGCCATGGGCTCAAGCTCAATGCCAAGAAATGTATAATTATCCCCTTTGGGAAAAAAAACATGTACCCATAAATTACCACATAGGTGGCAGTACACTAAACACCGAAAGTGTGATAAGAGACTTAGGGACACAGGTGGACAGTGGTCTCACCTTCGATAACCACATCGCCACAACAGTCAGGAAATCCTTCTATGTGGCACACCTCATCACTAAGGGCTTTTCATCCAGAAAAAAGGAGGTCATTGTCCCACTGTACTCATCCCTCATTAGACTCATTATAGAATACAATGACCCATTTGGTATGTTCCTCTCAAGACATCTGCAACAACTGGAAAGGCTGCAGAAATACCTCACTAAAAGAATCACAGGCCTAAAGCAGATGCCCTACGCTGACTGCCTTAAAAACCTCCAACTATACTCTGTCGCATATCATCTACTCAGAGGCTATCCCTGCTTTACATACAAGGCCATGTCAAACCCAGAGCTGTTGGACATGCTACACTTAAAGAAATCCCAATCCCTCAGAGCCATACACTCCAGGGATCTAAACCTTGTCAACACAATAAACAAAACATGCTGGAGGGATAGATCCCTGACTCAGGGACTCCCCAGACTCTGGAATAGACTGCCCATACATGTCAAGCAGAGCGCCTCTTTGACCCTCTTCAAAAGGAACCTTGACAATTGGATGGGAGAAAGAAAATTCACCCCTGGGATCACATCAGTCGCCCTGCTAGACAGGGGTCCGAGGAAGTAAATAGCCAGGGAAGAAATAGCCAGGGAATTGTTATGGCTAGGGCCAATAGCCTAGTACCAACCTATGAACATATATATATATATAGGTTCCCTACATTGGACCGACAGCTTGGAAGATCAACAATCACATCACTGACACCAGAAGACAGACGGAGCAGGTAACCGACAACTTGGAATCCCGACAGTGAAAACACCGACATGGAAAATGTTTAAAGTGACTCGGTAGGTGTGCGACAGTGAGGGATTTAGGGTTAGGGTGTGTGTAAGGTGTGTCTGCAATAGTGAGGGATTTAGGGTTAGGGTGCATGTAAGGTCTGTGTGTGATAGTGAGGGGTTTAGGGTTAGGGTGCGTGTAAGGTAAGTGTGCGATAGTGAGGGGCTTGAGGGTTAGGGGCAGATTAAGTCAGTTAGGGTTAGGGTGCGGGTAAGGTAAGTGTGTGATAGTGAGGGACTTGAGGGTTAGGGGCAGATTAGGGTTAGGGTGCGTGTAAGGTAAGTGTGCGATAGTGAGGGGCTTGAGGGTTAGGGGCAGATTAAGTCAGTTAGGGTTAGGGTGCGGGTAAGGTAAGTGTGTGATAGTGAGGGACTTGAGGGTTAGGGGCGGATTAAGTGAGTTAGGGTTAGGGTGCGGGTAAGGTAAGTGTGCGATAGTGACGGACCTTAGGGTTAGGGTTTGGGTTAAGGTTAGTGCATAGATAGTTGTGTGTAAGGTGTAGTGTAGGTTTTTAGGTTGTTGGTGTGCTTGTGTTGTGTGTGTGTTGTGTGGAACAGCGAACGTTTTGTTTTGTTAACTGTCAGTATTGTGGTTTGTCGGGCATGTGCACTTTCATGTTTTTGCGGTTTCGTTCTTGTGGTGTCTGTGTTGTGGGTGTCGGTGTTATGTACTGTCGGTCTAACATAGGGAACCTATATATATATATATATATATATATATATATATATATATATATATATATATATATATATGGGAGAAGCAAACAGTGCAAGTTACAGACTTAACAGAAGTTAACAAAACTATAGTAGGTAATTACTTTGCTAATAAACTAGAGATGCATACATAGGTTCATAGATTAGTATTAGGCTAACTGCCCTTGTGGGCCATTTTAAGTCTAGCCAATTGCCCCATGGAAGAATCACACCCTGTATCTTGTGTTTGTAAGGTAAACACCTTAACCGTTATACCAACCTCCCACAAGAATTCTACCACTGAGCCATCAATGCAAGCACAATGAGTAAGGTTTTTAGTAAGAAGCATTCCCATTATACATCGACCATACTAAAATGCAATTTAGTGATACAGACGGCTGTTTACCTATAGATATTGTTGTTAGTATCAATGAGGAATTTTGTTTTATTTTATTTTTAAGGATAAATAATTGTCAGAGAGACTAAAGAAGGTCTATCCAGGAGTGCTGGATATTAAATTTTATAGAATGCTTCCAAATGGAGAAGTATAAATATAATGAGCCATGTTTATGGCATTAATATTCATGGAGGGGAGAGGGCGGTTATGTTATTCTGGGTTCAAGTGCTAATTATGCTGAATTAGCAAATGATAACTAAATGTAAATTAGTTATATATTTACCAAACTGTTACATTCCTTATCATACTCAAGCTGCAGGTCTGACTGGCTATATTAATAATTTGTTAAAAAAATAGATTTGGAAAAAACACAAACGCTGGAGCTTTTTATGGATGGTCAAAAGCATTGATGCAAACAGTAGACCAGCTGAGTAGCAGACCAAGAGGGCATATGTGCATATGAACAATGTGTCAAGAATCAAATGCATTTTGCAAGCAGAAAGACTGCAGTGAGATGCTGTTCACCCCATACTGGGAAATGCAAAACAACTGCACATATGGCTTTATGCTCAAACAGAGCAATGTGTTCCATCTCAAACTTGCATTCAAATCCCATTCAGAAGTTTGGAATACCATCATTCTGGCTCTGGGAGCAAACTAGGTGTTTAGAACCAGACTAGGCTATTAAAATACATCAGACCCAAAAACAAGATTTGATAGCAAAAAGTACTAACCTGAGAATAATGATACAAACAGTTATGAGGGCAACCATTAGCTGAACTTTGTTTGCATCAGGATGTACAAATAATATTACAGTAAAATACTTCGACAGTACATAGTTGGGAGGTAAGGTTTGGAAAAAAATATTCCAGTGTAAACTGCAGTAAAAGGTGTAGTTATCTCTACAGGATCTTGGGATACATTTCTGGTATTGACTGACAGCATTAAATCCATTTTTATATCCACTTATCCATGAGACCTTAATGATAACATGGGCAATATGTGATCATTATCTTCAAAATCTACATGTCTCCAATAAATCCATATCCATTTTGGAGCATTTACCAAAAGACAAGATTGCAACCTTTTTTAGAAATCAGCAGTTGGTAATTTATTTATTTTTATCCTTTCTTGATCAGGTTTGTTCCACTGGGCTATTCCTTCTTTTCAGGAAGACCTGGGGTGGTATTTCTACTACTAGGGTAACTTTGACCAGGGCATCAGTGAACTTCCCCTACTCCTTAGGAGAGTGCTTATTCCATCCCTACAGCAGTAGTGGCTGGGAGAACAGCACTCAATGAGATCCAAGGTGGCAGATAGCACAGAGGTGAGAACTGGTGCAGTGTTTGATGCTCTATAAGATTTTGAGGAGTTGTTTCAGCAGAATTTGTTTGTTTCATGGGAGGCAAATGTTCAAAACAATTATGGATGTATTTTATTTTCTTTTATATGGGGTTCAAGATTGAATCCAGTGAAGAGAGGAGTCAAAGGAAAATGGAGGTTTAGGATTAATATACCTAATTGTTTATGCTGCTTTTTTGAATTTGTATAAAGGTTTGTTTTTGATAAATAATAACAACGAAAGGTTAGTAGAAAAAATATTCAAGTACAAATATAGGCAGCATTGGGATATGTTAAAAAGTTCAAAAGAGGAAAAGTATGTTTAAATGAAGTAATGAGATATCAGAAAAAAATCTTTCATGGAAAATAAAAACTGATGAAATAAAAAATGAGAGGAAAGTGTGGTATAAAAATATCATGACACAATATTATTATATTAATCCATGGGCTTAGCCAGCGAATGAAAAAAAAAATAAAGCTATAGAAGTCCAAAAAGTATAGTGTAATAAGCAAGTAGAATGTCAAGATCTTTTATGGAGATTAGTGATTAGTAAATTACCAGTAAAGAGAAATATGCCATATAAAAATCAGTGTAAGAGTTTGTATATATTGTGGAAAAAGAAGAAACTACAGAACATGTTTTCTTACAATGTATAAGGGTTGCAAAACTGTGGAAAAATTGTGTAAAGAAAATTTCTTTGAAAATATAAAGGAGGTAAATGAAATAAATATAGATATGATTATGTATGAACATTATAGTCATAAAAAATAAGGAATATGTTAGTAAAACAGATAAAATATTCTCTTATGTTGTGTGGATCATTTGGAGTAAAATGCTAAATGAAATCATATTTAATGGTAAATGGAGACTAGCAGAAGTAAGATATCTATGATTGCATGACAATAATGGAAAGGAATGGAAATTTGCACACTACCCCTACTCTTTTCAACAAGTGCCATGGAATCTTTTACATCAACCTGAGGTACCGACAACTCAAGAAGACAGGAACTTGATTTAACATCACACCTAAAGAATAACATATTCAGGTGTAGAGCACCCCCACCCCATGCTACTCTATAATGTCAGCAATCTAATCACCTAGAGTAGAAACAGAACCCATAGCCTTCTGGTCTGCCAGCACCAAAAGCAAGTGTCCTACCTGCTGTGCCCTGCTATTTAGAATTTTACAGTGTTTAGTAGAGATTTAGTGATTAAGTGCTAAAACAACTCCGAGCTGGAAATAACATTATGAAAGTAACTCCTTTTTTAAACACCTTTATTAAATTGTCACTTGTGGCATATGCAAACTTACATTTATATATAAAAAAATATTAACACATTAACATTTACAAGCATTATATATCACATATATTCTTCTATACAATATAATCAATCCAACAGTACATAAATTGTTCATTTCCTATATTTTCTTAAACCTCATTCATCTTCCAAAACATTTTATGTATGTATTTATCTGCGGTGGTGGTGCTGCAGAAGCGTTGT
Source organism: Protopterus annectens (assembly GCF_019279795.1). Classification (NCBI taxonomy): domain Eukaryota; kingdom Metazoa; phylum Chordata; order Ceratodontiformes; family Protopteridae; genus Protopterus; species Protopterus annectens. Next base: position 1,833,040,137 of record NC_056726.1, read on the forward strand.
CGCCTCACAGTAAGACGTCCTGTTTGATTCTCAGCTAAAGCGTCTTCTGTGTGGAGACTGGCGTGAATGGGCATACCTTCGTTGAAGGTTGTGCGTCAGAGCAGGCAACTCGGCACGTAAAAATCTAGTGCCAATCATTAGTGGACCGGAGTTCCGCTGTAGCGACCCCTAACCGGGAAAAGCCGAAAGACACAACAACATTGTTACCACAATTTGCATTTTTCTATGCAATTTGCACTTACCCTTTTCTAAAGCTCATACTTCCTGTTCTTTTATCTCTGTTACAATATTCACTACTTCAAGTACAGTTGGCTTAAACTTTGATTTCAATGTTCTAGTAACTGCTTCTTTTGGCAGTCATCAGCATTAAATTTGACAAGACCTTACTATGTCCAGTTGATTCAGGTCCTGTATCCCAGCTGAAAACAATAATTTTCTTAGTTACACTTATTTGCTCATCCAGTATTCCTGACAGAGTACTCTGTAGGGAAGTTTTTAAGTTTGAGAATTCATTATTCTCTGAAAACATATGCTCCCAGGTACCTCTTTCTTCCCTATCTCACCTCTAACATTTGCCAACTATCTGAGGAAAATTCTTTGGAGTTTGCTTAGAGTATAAAAGTACCTATGCAAACACTTCCAAGCAAAAATCCTAAATCTTCTACACTTTGTTGCATATTTGGGAACTACACGTATGTCCTCCCATTGCTTCTTTGTGAATTGCTTATATAATCTTTGTTCCCAATCTTTTCTAACCTCTTCTGATTAATTCATACATTTATTTATATATATATATATATATATATATATATATATATATATATACATATATATATATATATATATATATATATATATATATATATATATATATATACATGCCCTACTAATTATCCCTTTTTTTAACAGCAGCTTCTGTTCTAGGTTCAACTAAAAACTCAACCAGTGCAGGTCTTTCATGTAGGATTCCCCTATCCCTTTGTCTTTGCTTATACTCTAATATCAGTGCCTGATAGGGAAGGTAGTCTCTAGCCTGCAGTTCAAATATTTTCTTGGCCTCTTCCATTTCCTTTCCCTCTCTAATTATTTATTCCCAATAACTTGGTTCCTTTGCCAGCTTTCTGCACTAAATTCCACCCATTTACCTATTTTCTGTACCCCTAATTGCAATCATCCCTATTGGTCAAATCTCCATTCCCATGCCGACTTAATTTTTAGTATACTTTCTGCTACTTTGTAAATATAATATTCTATATGACTGTTGTTATTCTCCTTAAGGATGTGCATTCAAAATCCTACTCCCTCTTATATTTCTTGAATTTCCCCCCACTTTATCATCATACCTTTCCACACTGAATTGTAGCTATCTGTTTGAGTTATGTATAAGAGCCTTAACCGTGTAGCTGTAAAATATCCCTTCAAATCAGGTAATCCTAAAGGTAATCCTAAACCACCTTGTTCTATTGGAAGGATCAACTTATCCCACTAGACTGTTGCCCTGTTCCCCTCCCACATAAAATCATTCAACTTTTTATTTATTACTATTGACAACTTCTCATCTGGTTGATAAAAATATGCCTGACCTATGCATAAAATTAACTGAACTAAAAAATGTTTAATGTTTGTATCTGCCCATTTTCTGCCTGGTTGCTACCCATAGCCATAGGCAAGAGCTTACAGTTCTTCAGTTTTTGAATTATCTTTTTTGTCTCTTCTCACATATCCTTAGCAGTTATAATAGAATCATTTTAACCTATACTTCTAAATACTTTAGGTACATAATTTACAGTTATAGCCTTTGATTTACCTTCATTCATTTTATATCCCCAAAAAAAGTTGTAAATGTCTCGGGGAGTTCCACAACACTGAGATGTCTTTTTCTGGTTTTATCAGGTACAAAATGATATCCATCTTTGCTTGATACCAGTTGCATCCTTGACTTTCTGTGCCCCTTATTTTCTTTGCCATTGGGTCTAAATTTAAACTAAATAAAGGGGAAAGAGGAAACAACTGCCTAGTTCCTTTGTTCAACTTTTTTCCAGGACATTGGTGGTTCCCCTCCTTTTAAAATACTGTTAAACAAAACCTTCCAGATCTTTACCACTGCCTTCCCTCCTAACTTCCAAATTTCCACTAGTGTACCATCTATTCTTGGAGACTTTCATGTAAATTGGTTATACATTACCATTTTTATCTTATCTTCTCATGTCTTAACTGTTATTTGTTGAGCTTCGTCTCCCTCAAACCATGGCATATTTAAGTCTTCCATAAATGTTTCCATTTATGATTTTTATTGATTCCCCTATTCCTCTGCTTCATACACATTTTCACAGCATTTCTGAAATATCTCTAATACCTCTAAAGGATCTGTGGTTATTTTTCTTGTTATATGCTCCCTAAGTGTGGCAACAACTCTTTCTACTTTCTGTTGCCTATGTTGTTGTGCTAAACGTTTCTGTGCTCTGAAGTTATTATCAAGACCAGTTGCTTAACAACAATCTTTCTAAACTCATGCATATTATCCAGGTACTCCCTTATTTTCTCTTTAGCATTCTGCAGTTTCTCCACTTCTTGTTCTATGAGATTCATCTTATTCTGCAATACTTTAGCCTTTGTCAATCCCAATAAATATAGTTAATTTCTAACCATATCACATTTTCTTTTATTTCTACCCTATTTTAAACTCCACTTTCATTTTATCCCTCACTATAACTTCTGAAGTATTTTTTATCTTCCCTAACAACTCCTGAATAATTTCCACTACATATTATTTGAATTCTTCTCTTTTTAGAAGGTAGGTGGGGAAGCGCCAGTGTCCCATTTCACTTCATTACAATGCATTATATCTTAGTTATTATTGTCTCATGATCTGAAATAGTTATTGAATGTCACAGCTCTCAAATAAATGCACATGTTCTGTAAAACATAATTTCTAACTAGTCTAGCCTAATTATTGTACCTTGGGGAATAATATGTAAATTGTCTCTGAGTTCCAACTACTGAATTCACGTCTTCCATATCAAATATTTTCATAAATTTCTTCACAAATGCACTCTCTTTTATAATTCACGTCTTCCATATCAAATACTTTCATAAATTTCTTCACAAATGTACTCTCTTTTATATTATTTTCCTTTCTAGGCCACCCAGTTACATCCTCATTGATGCAAATCAAATTCCAGTCCCTACCTATAAGTACTGTTCCCTTCTGAATGCTGATTATTTCTCCCAAAGTTTTCTTAAGCTCCATAATAGCAGTTTTATGTGGAATATAAATATATACCAGCATAATCCTCATCCATTGCCAATAACCCCTTACTATCACAAATATACCATTATTATCTTTGTTTTTCATTTTTCATCAATTTTGGGGCTCATCTAGCAATTAATGTAAGTACTCATGTTTTCCTTCGTCCCTAACATTTTGTTGACTATCCATCCTGAAATTCTTTCTTTATCAAATTCACGTGTTCATTTCTTCCAAATGTGTGCCCTATAGCAACACAACTTGCACTCTGAATTTATTAATATAATTAAATATCCTTTCCTTTTTGTCTATACCTTTGATACCATTCACAATTCAAGATAATATGGAAAGCATTGCCATTATGATAATAAGTAATTTCCCACCTATTACATATGAGTAATACACATTTTTAAATGTTTGTTTCTAGCCTTTGTGATAAATGCACCCACTAATGCTTGGCAGGCTGATCCTTTATACATTTCTTCTTATCACCTCCATTTGAACCTATGTCACATTTACAAGACTTTTTTGCATTAATGAAAACCATCAAAACACACACACACACACACACACACACACACACACACACACACACACACACAGACACACACACACACACACACACACACACACACACAGAACACCCTCATAACTTGTTAACTTAATACAAACACACAAAATTATATACATCTTCAAATAATGTAGTTTACCCTCATGATAGAGATAATTGTCCCAGATAGACAGTTTCAAACACAGGTCTTATCTAACCTAAAGCTGAGGCTATCCATGCGAAGGTACATATTGTGTTCCTGCTTACACTAATCAGTGTTTTTATCTTTACTCCTCTCACAGATATGAAAAACAACTTACATACTTTCAGAAAATATTAACTTTTAGCCTTGAACAAACAAGTGCATTGGCTTAGGCATTTTCCTTTGGAACACTGGAAATGGTTTCACTGGAAAAGTTTCTGCATGTGCTTTATTATCAATAGAATGAGAAGTAGAGTCCTCTTCTGCTTGATGGCTCACTTTTTGGACAAGCTTTTGTATTTTTCTCCTTAGCCTGATCTGCATCAAAAAACAACTTTGATCCTTCAAGAAAAAATATTCTGAAAACAGCTGGATACAGCAGCATGAATCTCATACCTGACTCTCAACATTCCTTGATTGCTGGAATAAATTATTTCTCTTTTGCCCAGTGTACAGTGAATAATTTTCCAAACTCTACTGTATTCAACTTTTAATACTTTGTCTTTTTGCAACAGTTTTGTCAGCATCAACTCTTTTTGCTGATAGGATTGCATCATTACTAATACAGGTATTGGTTGTTTTTTCATGGCCAGGTTTGGAGCATACACATGATATGCCCTTTCAATTAACATATTCTGCTGTGGAATACCAGTCCAGTTACCTATTTCTGCTTTCATAAAATTAATACAGTCTGCGCCTTATAATTTCTCTGGTAAAGCAGATTCTGATTTTCCCTACTTACTCTGTCCTGTAATTCTACCATTATTTTAAATATCTCCTCTTGAGCAGACTCATATTCAGCCCTGATTTTCTTCATTTTTACCTCTGATTTTTGCAGTTTTATCATCTCATCTGAATACCTGCTCAAAGCTTTTTCAATTTTTCCAGCTTTTTGTTATCTGAGTTTATATACTCCTCTAGTGTTTTCACTCTGCTCTGAGCACATTTGACATATTTTTTCCTCTAGATAACTGGAAGACATTCTTTTACCAAGGCTGGAGCTTGAACTGCTCTTTCATGAACATCTGCACTATTCTTTCCAGACTGTTTTCTCTTTACCTTTTCTAGTTGATTTTCTTTCAGGGTCTCTTAGTTTCTTCTTTGCTGGAGTCCAGGCAGTGTACTTAGTAGCCAGTAACAGAATTTACTAAAAGTGACAGAGTTCCTGGCCCTTATCTTTCAGTTTCATTTTTTCACACTGGGAGAACTGAAGTTAAGTTGTTGATCAGTGTGTAGCCATCCTGGAAGGTCTACGAAAAGTAACATCTTATGAAAGCAACAGACTGGATCTTCCTGTTTATCTCAACATTCAGAAAACAACTCAAGTGGCTGAACTGTTATTGACTGGCCAACTAGTCAGATGAATTGATACAATGACATTTGGCGTTAAAGATGGAGTGACTGATGGTGTGGTATATCTAAAAGTTTAGAAAAGGGAGAACACCACCATTTCATTTAATGGACTAGGGCATATTATTAAATATTCCAGTCAAGCAAATCACTATTCAGATTGATATGTTAACATAGCAAAACAAATGCCATGGTATAAACGCGGAAGTCTTTGCCCAATCAAAGAAATGTGTTTTAGATATAAATGATATATGGGCACAGTACTAGGAGGTGCAGGTGTGTTCATCAGTATGAACACTGAAACATTACAAAATAAATTTGCTACAGTAGGTAATGATGTACATTTAACATTAAAAGTGCTGACAAATCACGATCAAAACTTAGGGCAAAGATAAGTAGACAATAATGATGTACAATTATTTCCCTGGAAATGGTCATGTACAACCTGCTCACCTTTTGCTACATGAGCCTTTGTATGATTTTGAGCTTTGCAAGTTGAGGAGAATGAGACAGGGGTTACTGGAGAAACTGCAGTGCACATGATTACTAGTAGGCAAGCGTACACTTGACAAACTCTATTCTGTTTTTCAATTAAAACATAAAAATAAAAAAAAATCTCCTTTTTTCTTGACAAGTTTCTGCAGCAGCCAGTTGCCCAGTGGTCCTTTTTTACAGTAGTTTCTAGAATTAGTGCGCCCTCCCCTTTTTTCCTAGGAAATATTTTTCCATTGAGGAATTTGAGTTGGCAGCCATGTATTTCATCTCCAAGCTTGATCTCATCGGGACAAATGTTGGGTCTAGCATGTCTGCATGGACTTACAGTGGCTCCATTGTGTATCAAAAGATCTGTTGTTGGTTTGAGTTTGAGGTATCTGATTAAGATTTCATTATGTTTATTTCTATTATGCAGTCAGCCACCTACAGACTTTAATCATGCCCAACCAAGCTTGTTAACTCCTGCTTGGATACTCTGGGTCCATGTCTATACTGGATTGCCTGCTTATCTGTTGAAACTGGCATTGATCTTATAAATTTAAAAGATGCTTGGGTTACTCCTATTCTCAAGAAGGCTGGGTTGGATGATGATAAACTGAGCAATTACAGACCTATATGTCTAATCTGCCCTTCATCAGTAAGATCTCCCCCAAGAATATGGTCTGTGCTAAGTTAGATTTCTATTTACATGGTAATAGGATCTATGCTCCATTTCAGTCTGTGTTAGACTGAGGCATAGTGCTAAGACCACCCTTATTAGAGTGCTAATTATCTTTTTGTGGTAAGAGATGGTATTCCATCTTGGCCTTTTTGGATCTGTCTTTGCACTTGACATGACAGACCATAAAATGTTTTTAGATCACCTGACCCACTACTGTACCATCTTGGGAGATGTACATCAGTGGTTTGTCTCTTATCTCACTGGATGATTTCAGAGGTTGTGCTAGGAGTTAATTCCTCTTCTCCCTATCCTCTAACATGTGGGGTGCCACAGGGTTCCATTCTAGGTCTGTTATTGTTTGCCATGTATATGTTTCCTCTTGAGGATGTTATTCAAAGCAGAAGTCTAAATGTTGACTCATACTGTTATACTGATGAATATGAATAGGAATGGAAAGATGAGGGGCCTGAATGGAGAGATAACAATTCAGCAAGCAAAGGATAGTAGTACTGCTGAAATTTAATTCACCCTCAAGTCTTGGTGAGTACCTTCATGAGATGGACCCTGTTTTTCATAAAATCTCACCAAGATGATGCTGATATTGATATATAGACTGTATTTTATATAGCATACATCATGGACAGAAGAAGGTAAAAAAAAAGATAGCTGGGTGCACAAGACCAGGATAAAAAAGTGCCCAATCCTGGTAGGTGCACTGGTGCCAGGACCAGAAAAATGACAGTATAGAATCCTCAAAATATGGAAACATTCCTGCAATGGGGCTAGGCCAGGCCCAGGGGGGATGGCCCCCTGTTGTAAAAGGAAGTAGCAGTCCACAAAAATCACAAAAACTGATAGAAGAGCCATAAAAATGATAGAGTGGAATATCGAGGATAAGAAAGATATTATGTATTGTTACTATTATGCAAAAAGCTCAGAATTTCCAGACACAAGATCTGCAAAAAGATTAACAGAGAAATTAGAGGAAAGAAAAATACTTCCAAAAGAAAAACTGTCAGAAGCCTCAAATAAAAATGTGTATTCATTAATACAATAGATTTGTGAAAATACATTATACAGACCAAGAAACTTTGATCTGAGGAAGTGCAAAAATATAAACAACAAAACCTAAAGATTTTTGAAATGTATAAAAAAGAAATATAGGCATGGGAAAGAAAGACGGATTTGATATGGTGCAAATTTATGCAAAGTTGAAAGCCAAATTAATAAACACAACCAAAGATATTCGAAGAGAAATGCAGGCAAAGGCATCCAGACATGGAAATTTTCACAATAAAAAAATGATATCACAAAGAAGAAATGCAGAAAAGAAGATTAGTAAAGTAGAAGTTAAAAAAATAGAAGCTGAAGTTATGGAATGCCTGCAAAGTGACGGATGTGGTGTAGAAGGTCTAACACAGGTTACATCACAGCATGATGGAACAAGTCCCCAGAGTAAGAAGAAACAGGAAGATCACAAGACATTTGAATGAGAAATATGGACGTGGGAAAGAAAAAGATTTAATATGGTGTAATATTTATGCAAAGGAGAGAGCAAAATTAATCAATACAAAAAGAGCAACACCAAAGATATTTGAAGAGAAATACAGGCAAAGGAATCCAGACATGGATAACTTTACAATACAAAAAATAAGAAGACAAAGAGGAAAAGTAGAAAAGAAGATTAGTATTGGAGAAGTTAAAAGAAATAGGAACTGAGGTTATGGAGTATCTGTAATGTGAATGATTCAGTGTAGAAAATCTAACTCAGAAAGCACTACAGCAGGATAGAGCAACAGACATCCAAATTAAGGAGAAACCAGTGGAACAGGAAGCAACTGGGCAGTTGCCATATGAAGATATTTTGGAGCCTTCCACAGGAAACCAGTATAAATGTTCACTTGAAGCTGGACACCAAGGGAAGGAACAGGAAACGGTGGCAACTCTGATGTAGTCAATGTTGAGGAGTGATAGGCCAGTGAGTTCTTCTAAGACAGAGCAACGGATGACACAGGATGAAATTGAAAATAATGTGCCACAGGAAGATGCTACAGAACTCTCTATAGAAGACCCACAGAAAATGTAGAACAAAAAAATGTGCCCTTAGTTTAGAAGAAAAGGAGCTAAGAGAAGAGTTGCTTGACTTAATAGAGATAGATAGACATATTAAGATCAACGAAAGAAATAGAATGCAGAAGGTCAATAAAACTTAAAAAGTCAGAAGTCTGATATAACATATGAATACAGTAATTAGGACTGTCCATAGAGATCCATGTGATATAACAGAAGTAAACAGGATATATACTGTACAGCTAAATTAATAACAGACAAAATTCTACCACAAGAACACAGGGTAGTAAGGGAAAGGAAGGGGAGAAATCGAATACCATCATGTAAGTATCAAACAGAGAAAACTATAAATCAATTAAGAAGTGTCACTGTTAGAAGAGTATAGAAGAGGGAACAAATCAACAAAAATACTCAGAAAGATAGACGTGATAAAAGCAATGTGCAGTATTATAACGGATCAGGATCTATCTTGCACTACTACAAATAATAAACTAAAAATCTCAGCACAGGCAGAAAACGTTAGAATATACACAGATAAATATAAAGGAAAAGTACAAAATAAGCAATTTATTGAAAGAGCACCCAAAAAAGAAGAAATAAATACATTTTGGATAAATATCTATGAAGATCCCATGGAATATAACAAAGATGCCAAATGGATAGAAGAAGTAAAAGAAAGAATAAGTAGTTCAAAGGTACAGGATATGAAATGGGATGAATTAATGGGCAGAGAGACTGAGATAAAGTTAAGAAAAGCCTCCAACTGGAAAACTGCAGGCCCAAATGCAGTACCTAATGTCTGGCTAAAAGTATTAACATATTTGCATGAAAATTTAGCTATGAGTAAAAACTATTTATATGTAAACCCCAAACAGACACCAACCTGGTTAACAACAGGAAAAACAATGTTCTTACTTAAGAGTAAACCTGCAAGTTATCCTCAAAATTAGAGAGCAATAACTTGCCTTCCAATGACGTACAAACTATACATTGGAATTGATGCTGACAGAGTTTATAGTCATTTAGAAGAAAATTAAATCATGGCAATAGAACAAAAGGGTAATAAAAGAAAGTCATATGGAACCAAAGATCATCTGTTGCTAAATAAAGTCATAATGGAGAACTGTAAAAAGGGGAAGAATCTAAGTATGGCAAGGTCTGACTACCAAAACGCATTTGATAGTATCCCACATTCATGGAGAAAAGAGTGCTTAAAAATGTATAAGATACACCCTACACTGATCAATTACATTACAGTGACCATGAAGCAGTGCCAGACCACTCTGCAATTAAGCCATGATAAAGGACAAATTATTATTCCAGAGATAAAAATTCAAAGGGCGATATTCCGGGGTGACTCTCTGTCACCGCTGCTATTCCATCTTGCCTTTAACCTTTCTACTAACAAATTAGGCCATGGCTATAATTTGGCTCCTAGAAAACAACATAGTGTAAAGACCTCTCATCTTCTCTTTGTTGATGATTTAAAATTGTACAGCTAATCAGATGAGGAATTGAAAGCAGAACTGCAAGTAGTCAAAACTTTTTCAGATGATATAAGAATGTCATTTGGTCTTGATAAAGGTGCTAAAGCAACTTTTAAAGCAGGAAAATTGCAGCACCAAGAAAACATCAGTTTGGGACAAGAATGTGATATAAAAAAACTTGAGCAAGAGGGAGTGTATAAATACTTTGGAAATGACGAAGGATCAACAATAAAAGATGAGCAAATGCAAATAAAACTGTTAAAATCCAAAACACCAACAACTAGGAACAATGCCAGGAAAGAGACACACATTACAGTTGACCATACATCTATGCAGTGTTTACATTCAGATTTTAAGTAAATTTTTAAATAAAATGTTTGTATAATTTTGGGGCATGTTAAAATATGGTAACATGGTTTAAAAAGTGTGGAGCCTTTTGAAATTTTACAATCTTAAACTTTCTGTTATGCAACTTGTCATGTGATCTTGTCATGTGATTTTGTGATTTTAAAAGGAAGTGATAGTGCATCCTTCCTTATTCTGAAGAAGTCTATGTGCACTCACTGATGAAAGCATTCAATAAACTGTAAAGTCTTGTCAAACAAATGCAGATAAGTAAGGAATATTTTAGAAGACTTAAATTAATCCTGAAAACAGTACTTACATCTAGAAACAAAATACAAGTTATAAATCAAGTTCCTCTTCCTGTCTTAACTTACAGTTTTGGAGTGATTGACTGGCCCCAAAATGTAATGGATAGATTAGACAGGAAAACAAAAAGGATGCTTCATGCTCACCAAATGATTTATAAGAATCAGTGCATACCAAGATTATATATTCCCCATTCCAAAGGAGGTATGGGCCTCCTTGAAATTGATTACATGTATAGATCTGCAATTGTGGAACTGTATCAGCTGTCCTCACAAGACCTAAACATAGTGAAAGTTTTGAAACATGAGGAGAATAAATCTAAGATGACTTCCCTACTTAGTCAAGCAGAAGCATATCGGCATCAGCCAGGAATGGAAATCAAACCAGAAGTAGATAAAAGTCAAGCAGCAACTGAGTGTGCCAAAAAAAGAAAGAATACAAAGTGGAGGATCAGATGAGAAGGCAAGAAATGTGGAAAATGCATAAATATAATTGCAAGTACAGAAAACTTCTGGAAGAACATCATGCTGATCAGGATCAAACGCAGGAATGGTTAAGGAGAGGCAAATTCAGACCAAAAGATGAAAGGTTAATAGTGATGGCTAAAGATAGTGGGCTACATATGCTTTGGTTTACAAAGTCCATTGAACATGTGGGAGAAACAGACAAATGTAGGTTTTGCAAAACAGAGTTAGAAATAGTCGCACACCTTGTTGCTGGTTGTGACATACTAATGGCAGAAGGAATGTATACCGAAAGGCATAATAATGTGGCAAGACTGTTGCACTGGGGATTGTGCAAACATTAGGGTACTGAAGTGGCTGAAAAACACTGGAAACATGACCCACAAAGCATAATAGAAAATGATGAAGTCTACATCACATGGGATCACACATTACTAAAAGTTCAAAAGAGAGATGTGAGAAAACCAGATATAGTGGTCCATGAAAAGAAGACAAAAGTAGCATTGATCATTGAAATTGCTATATCCAGTGACTACAGTGTGTTGTGTACAGAGAGACACAAAATCATAAAACATCAAGATTTGCAAGCAGAAACAAGCGTAATGTGGAAGGAGGATACCCAGACAGTTCCAATAGTAGTAGGAGCAATGGGTCTTATAAAAAAAAATCTACAATGGTATTTAGATTTGTTACCAATACATGTAAGCCCATACAAATTGCAGAAGGAATATTTACTGGTCACATTGTGGCTGCTGTGAAGAGCACTTTTGCCTGACATCAATGACTGAAACAATTCTAATTTGATGAACTTTAATATACTTTGACTTAGGAAGGGGGTCAGTTCCCGTCATGGTATTAGAAACCCAAAAGATATGGAGAAATTAAAATAAGATGGTACAAAGCTATACCTCTCCTTGCTTTCATGTAATATGTTGGAGTTTTTTTCCTGAGCCACTGTTCCCCAGTAAACAAATGTCAAAAAAATAAATTAATAAAAATAAAGAAATAAGTGGGGATATCCAACCCAACCCAGGCCCAAATCCATCCTGTCCAACACAAACTGCTCCAACACAAATATCAGAACATAACACCCCCACTTTCTTCATCCCTGGGCAAATCAACAACAGCAGCAAAACCAACCATCTTTTAAAGCTAAAAATTAATATTAGAAGTATCAAAAATAAAATACCTGAACTCCAGGCCACAATAGCACACTACTCCCCAGACATAGTTGCTTTAACAGAAACCTGGCTAAATAAAAACATAGCTAACTCAGAAGTTCTCCCTACCGGCTACAATATCATTAGACAAGACAGACCACTTCATAAAGGGGGTGGAACTGCCTTACTGTACAAGTCCAACTTAATTGTCCGTCAATTACCAAACTCCTACCCCTCCCCCAATAATTGGGACATAATTATCTCACAACTTCAACTTCACCCTAAAAAGGTCATCGCCACAATTGTGATCTATATTCCACCTGGTAATACACTTGCCAGCCTTGAAGACTTCTTATCCCGGTGTTCTTCCACATACTCACAAGAAACACCCTTATTCTGGGGGAATTCAACCTAGACTGGTTCACCTGTATATCAGAACCACCAAGTAATCTAATAAATCTCCATGGCTACCAGCAGCTAGTCCAAATTCCAACTAGATTTGATAAAAAATTTAAAAGGGAATCCATCCTTCACTGGGTCCTAACCAACAACCCCACATTGTACCCTCACACAGGCAGTCTCCCAGACACCTTAAGTGACCACAACATAATATACTTTATACATAGTACAACAAGCATATGCAAAACTACTAACTATATATCCACTAGAAACACAAAAAAAATCTCTCCTGAGGTCCTCAACACTTTACTATGTAACTGTGACTGGACCCCCCTAAAAACCCTCCCACTTGACCAGGCTGTAGCATATTTCAACAAAACATTTCTACAACACCTAGACACTGTCGCTCCATTGCACAAAATCAAGGTTAGAACCTCTACAAACCCCTGGCTCAGTAAAGAAACCAAACAAATCCTCAAGTCCAGAGACACTGCCTGGCTTTACTATCAAAACAACAAAGAAACACAAAGCCTAACTAAATACAAAGAACTGCGCAACCGTGCAAAAAAATGCATTAGGCTGGACAAAAAATCCTACTACACAACATTACAAACTAAATACCAACACAACCCGCAAAAAGTTTGGAAAAATGTAAACCAGCAACTAAAATCCACCCAAAAGGCTACCCCCAAACCAACTACCCGACACTAAAGTTCCCACTGAAACACAATTCAACTCCCACTTTGTGAACTCAATTCTATCCTTAGTATCACAGGAGAGTTCCTTCCTCACTATTCCCCCATCACAAATAACACTAATGCAAGCGTTACCCTCAAAACAGTTTCCACCACTTCAATCAAAAGCATGCTCTCCAAACTAAAAACCTCATCAACAGCAGCCGACCTACTCCCCAGCTATTTCTTGAAACTCACAGCAGATGCTATTGCTATCCCAGTCTCCACTCTCATAAACAGATCAATTGTTGAAAACTATGTGCCCAAACTCTGGAAAATATCCTATGTTACACCCATACATAAAGGCGGGACCTCCACTGAACTTAATAACTACAGACCCATTGCTTTACTCTCCCTCCTGGCCAAAATCCTAGAAAAATGCATCCATACCCAGATGCTAAACTATCTCCTAGACAGCAACATCCTGTCACCTACTCAGCATGGTTTCAGACCTGCCCACAGTACCACTACAGCCTTTCTCTGCTTCACAGACACAGTAAACCATCTCAAAAATGAAGGCCTACAAGTGTCAACTCTTTTTTTGGATATGTCCAAAGCATTTGACACAGTCTCACACCAAATCCTGCTAAACAAACTAAACCAATATCATCTATCAAATACCACTCTTACCTGGTTCCAAAGCTACTTAACTGATAGGTACCAAGCTGTGAAATGGGAAATTTCTCTCTCTCATCAGCTGCCCATAACTATAGGAGTCCCACAGGGTTCTATCTTAGGACCACTACTATTCACAGTCTTCACAAATGACCTCCATACCTCCACACAGCATGCATCTATAATTAAGTATGCAGATGACACTACCTTAATCTGTGCTGCACAAAACATTCCCACCCTCCTGCAAACAACTCAACTAGCATTCTCTGACGCTGAAAACTACCTTACCAAAGCCCAACTTATCCTCAATCCAAAGAAAACTCAGTTTATGATTATAACCAGTTCTACCAAAAACCACTAACATTTAATTCACTATCTACTCCACAAATGCTACTCCAATTGCTCCAGTGGCACAGGCTAAGCTATTGAGAATAAACATAGACTCCCACCTAAAATTTGATAGTCATCTCAACTTAACTATTAAAAAAGTACACGCCAAACTGGGGTCACTCTACCGTATCAAACCATTTTTACCAACAACACAACATCAGCCATTGCTCACTCCCAACTTCTATCCACCCTACTCTATGCATCTCTCATTCTGACTAATCTCAACAAACCTGAACTAAGCAAAATGGAAGCCTGCTATAACAGAATTGCCCGCTTTGCTGCAAATTGCTCATATAGAACTCATCACTGTACTGCTTTGAGACAGCTCCACTGGCTTGAACTGCCCAACCTCCTAACCTACAATCAGCTCTGCCTCTGTCATTCTATCTATTACCTCCTCAATAAGTGTCCTGCCCTCAAAAACCTAGTACAACATCACTCAGCCCAAAGGCCTCTTAGATCATCAAGCAAACTACTACTAGAAGTCACCAACAGCTACAATAGCTTTGGAGATGCACTATATAGTAGATCAGTGGCTAAAAAATGGAACTCTGTCCCTACTAGCATTCAAAACACATCATCCAAAGCCTCCTTTAAAGACCTCATCAGGCAACATCTCAAGCAAAGTTGGCAGTGCCATGATCACTCCCCAGGCTAGTGAAAGCGGATAACATATACATACTAAATCTAGAGCACTTGATAATAGTTTTCAATCTTACTCACAAACACTGGCTAATCAACAATGCATGTACTGTACCTGTGTACTATGTATGTATTCTACCTATGTTCCAAATTCCAGCTGTACACCACAAATCTATTAATTACCTTTATTTTTAAAATTAATATTTTTTTGTTTGTTCTCTCCACTGTAACTGTTTATGTGCAGCATACCACTGTAAAAACATGTCTCTTGTAATTTGTGTGTATACTGATCATGTGTAAATAACTAAATGTGTCTGTAATTTTTCTTTGTGGAGTTTTCTCCCCAGGCCTCTGCTGAAAAAGGGCCTTTTTGGCTCAGTCAGACACCGCCAGTTAACAAATGTAAAATAAATAAAATAATAAATAAATACAATAAGACGCTTTGGTGGCTGCAGAAATACTTTTCTTGAATCTGAACTGCATCTACCACTGCTTGATTGTTAATCGCTTCAAGTGCAAAACCAGCAAGATGACTGGTATGATCATTCATGCTGCTCTGTATAACTCTTCAGTCCTAGTTTTGGCACCCAAAATCATCTATAGTGGTAACAGGTTGGAGATTGTGTCTAAGGTGCACAGAGCCATAGCTGGCTCATCTGGAACCCTGTACTGCTCCCTAATTTGGTGACTGGGAGCAAAAAAAAAGTGCTTTCTCTGACTGTCTCTCCTCAATAGGAGAGTACACTACATTATCCCTGTCATGCCCTCATGTTGTATTGATGTCAGCAGCAAAACAAGTCCTTTTTCCAACCGGACATTAACTGTATTACAACTTCATGTCAATATGTCAATGTAAGGAGCAAAAAAAAAAGCCTGTTCTTGGCCTCAGTGCTCACAGTCACGTCTCCTAACACCTTGCACCTGAGGTGACTGCCCCCTTCATCTCACCTTAGCTCAACTTCTGAAGCTGCATAATAGTGACATGGAATTTGATGAATAGCTTAAACTTGAGGACTAGTTGTCAGCTGTCATCAGATCATCTTCTTAAGATTTAAAGAACATATCATTATTTAAGTATCTTACTGAATCCCTGATTCTTCTGCAGTGATGCTTTGGTCTCATCACACTTGGACTTAAGCAATGCTTTCTCTTCAGGGCTTACAGACACTAAGCTTGAACGATTACTACTGGTGCAGAACTCTGCTGCTCGGCTACTAATGGAATGCCTAGATGCCATCACATTACACTGGTGCTACAACTCTGCACTGGTTGCCTATTCAGTCTCAATTGCATATAAAACCCTTGTCTTGGTTTATTTAGCTTTTCATGACTTGGGTCCTCCTTATCTTAAGGAACTTCTCAGTTGGTAGTGGCTTGCATTCATGCTATATTTCCTCTTCATATAGACTCCTGGAGGTTCCCTGTGTCCACTCAATACCTTTGTGCAATTCATTAAAAACATATCTTTATAACCAGGTACATTAGACTTAGCTATTTTGCTGTTGTTCATTCTTTATGTATCAGCAGTTTATTTTTTACTTTGTATTAATGCTTTGGTTTAAGACTTAAATAAAATTTAACTATTCATTCTGAAATTATTCAGGAATTTAACCAAAAACTGTGTAATATGATTCACTAAAAAGCAAACTGACGATATTTACACTTTGTTCAATCATGCGAGTTAAAAAGGACAACTCACTATAAAGAGGAACTGTATCTGTCACCCTTTCTAAAACCAGTTAATTTCTAATGCAAAGTTCAGTTTTGTTGGGCAAAATCTGATCATTTTATAGTCCAACGAACCATCAATATCATATGCCTCTTTGCAATGTTACAGTCACAATTTGGTAATAAGCGATGGCTACCATCATTTAACATTCCTTTGGCTGATATTCAGAATTATACAATAATAGCTCATTACTATTCAAAAAGGTGCATACTGATTGGTCAGCCCAACCAGTAAGCCCATTGGAAATCAAGCATATACCAATAGAATAAAGTCCATTCGCTGAAGTACCATTGAGTGGCCAGACTTTCTTATATTAATATATGCTACAGAGGGATACATCTCAACTGTCCAGAATTTCACAGAATGACCACATTTTTGCCTTATATTTTTGGTCCGTTCACCATAGCATTTGTGGTTTTCTGACAAATCTGTGAGGAATGAAGTCACAAAATAATGCCACACATTTCAGTTTCAGACTTCATATTTCTCAAACAGTGCACAATAACACAAATCTTGTTATTCTAGCAGTTATCTAAGTTTATAAGAGCAACTTTTACAATCAGTCCCTATTTTGGGGCCTTTTCCCCCATTATTTAAGGCTCTGTCAACATCTCTTGATCTAAGAGGTACATATGGAGGGCAGAGGAAATACAAGGAAAATCAGGTACATTCTGCAAAACTAAAGAAACGTACCTCATTTTCTTTGTGTTTCTGCCCTGCCTCTCTCATACCTCTATATTGTCCAGATTTTATAATTAGAAAAAAAAAGCAACAGAGATACTCCTCTCTCCATTGCTTGTTTTCAACAGCACTGAGGTACTGTGCAAGAGTGGGAATAAGTCCCATATGCATGTGCAATACATCAACAAACATGGAAGAATGAGGCAACAATGCAGAGGAACAATACAGCGCCATTACACAATTATTTAAAAAAGTAAACAATTTCTTTCTTAAATAATGTCATTCTATAACAGCAATAACTGACTCATGGGTACATGAAGATTTACCCACAGTTGGCATTGTTTAATCACTCGGGCTTCAGCCTCACGATCAAACCATGCCACTCGTGGGTAACTCCTCAATATATACACACACACACACACACACACACTCATCAGTTATTTATTTTATTTATATATTTATTTTCAGTTTGTTTACCAGGGTGGTCCATTGGGCCTTGAGGAGCCCGTTTTCAATGGAGTCCTGGGGAGAAAATCTCCAAAGATACAACTAGTTATAATAACAGTATTACAAAAAATACAACTAGTTATAATAACAGTATTACAAAAAATATTAAAAATAATTCTAAGTTACACAGAATACTAAGAAGACATAACTGTGAATCTACTAGATACTGATGCAGAGGTTAAGAGAATTTAGAAAATAAAATGTCAGAGTAGATAAAGTATCAGAGTTATAACAATGATCAATAACAGGGTAGATGCAATATCCCAATGTTAAATGTCAGAGTACAAAAGTATCACAATTTTAGCAATAGTCAAATGTCAGGGTAGAAAAAGAATCACAGTGTTAATAATTGAGTTTGTTCCAGTTGTAAAAGGTAGTGCAAAGTACCCCAATATAAATGTTTTAAGGAGGAATAAAGAGAGACAGTTACTAAGAAGGTGTCAGCAGAAGTGTTTGAGGTAGGAAGGGATTATAGATAGAGATATTATGTAGGATGAGAGCAAGAGCATTCCCACAGTGATGTTAGGTGAGAGTGGAGCAGAGATTTAAAGATAGAGAGGCTACTGGTGGTACGGATGAGAGGTGGGAGGGAGTTCCAGTGGCGTGTGAGGCAGAAGGAAAGAAGATGTTTGCCAGGTGGGTGGGAGGGTTTATGCAGTTCAGTTAGATTTTGTTGGTTGGATCGTAGGAATCTGTTAGGAAGATGCATATTAAAGGTTGAGATGAGGGAGGGGCAGAGAGAAGAGTTAAATATAAGTTTATGTGCTTGGATGAGTTGTGTATAGATGAGATAATTGGGGAGTTCAAGCCATTTCAGTTGGTGTAGGGAGGTACAGTGATGGGTGTTGGATCTGTGGCCAGTTGCGAATTTTGCGATCTTATAGTAACAGGAGGAGAGTTTAGATTTGAGGGAGGAGTGCAGGTTGGTAAGGATAGAGGCTCCATATAGTAGGGATGGGGTTAGGTAAGTGTTAGCAAGAGTGAGCCTGGTGGGGGGAGAGATAAATTGGTAATGGCAGTAAAGCATGCCTAATTTTTTGTGAGTTTTTTTGATATTTGCCTGCAAATGGTTGTCAAACTTTAGTTGGTCATCAATTAGGATACCTAAGAGTTTGGCAGTAGAGACAGTTTCAAGAGAAGTGTTATCTTTACTGGTAATAAGGAAATTATTGTTTAATTATGCCATGCCCCTTGATATTCGTAAGGAAGTTATTGTTTAATTATACCATGTTATTGTTTGTTTAACTATACCATGCCCCCTGATATTCATGATGTGTGGCCTCAAGACTAGGTACACACCTTAACAGGGAGACAAACAAAGACAGAGGTGAAGGTACCTGGCACAGGAATATATTTAATGCATCACATTTATATCAGGTAGCACTACAATATGTGTTGTAACTTTTTGCCCTTATAGCATGGAGTGAGACAATGATCACAAGCCCTGCAGTTCATTGCAATACAGATATCCATGTTATTAACGATTTATGCACTAGAAGAAACTGGTCAGTAACACATTGGGAGAAAGAAAAAAATGTTTTCTCAATGACATTCAGTTGTCTGAGTGGTCGAACTGGATTTACCAGACTGGCAAACATTGACATGAGGAAGCAAGTAAGTTCTACAACTACTGAATAAGACTATACAGGACTTACAAAAAACTGCAATTAAAAAGATTCAAAATAAAGGTATTATTGAAAAATTACAGACCACATAGTAGATATTGCTGTCACCTACAAGTAAGACATTTTTTACAGTCTCTTAATGCAGGCAAGTGGTTCAACCTCTTGCTGCATGCATGCTTAATTATTTTGTTTTTGGCTATTAAATTTTGTATCATTTTATGTTGCATGTATCATAAAGTTTGGATGTTATATAAAATGCTCCAGGGTTCTATCCTTCTACTAAGAGACGGGCATCATTCCTTGCATGAACTGAGAGCTAGGATGTGACCACTGGTCCTTATCTCTACACTTCAGAAATGCAAGAGACATATAGTCACCTTGTATGCATACATATACACTTTGGTAGAATGCACATTTAACCTTAGTTTGTCAGGTGCATCATAATTATATTTACATCTGCATTTGCATAAGTTACTTTTCTTATATAGAATAGAAAAGAAGATGTAAAAAAGGGCAGATTATATAGTCTTCTCAAAAAACAAACAAACTGTGGATTCTGTCAGTGTGTAACCTCTCACCTCTAATTTGAAACAAATGTTTTAAAGTAGAACATAACCATGGATACAGGAGCTGCGGTGGTACAGCAGTAGCGTTGTTACCTCACAGCAAGAGGTTCTCCCGTTCGATTCTTGGAGTGGCTTGGGTGTGCCTTCTGTGTGGAGTCTGCATGTCCTCTCCGCAGTTGGGTAGCATTCGAAAGACATGCGTGCGTAAATGGGTGTGCCTTCATTGAAGGTTGGGCGTCGAGCTGGCACCTCGGCATTTTGTAAAAAAAAAAACTACTGTCAATGATTAGCGGACCGGAGTTCCGCTGTGGCGACCCTTTACCGGGGAAAAAGCCGAAAAGACAAAGACAAACATGACCATGGATACAGGACACAAAGTTCCCTACCTGTGCATGTTTTATCACATGTTTTCACTGTCATTGCTATAAATATTGTAGATAACCATTTTGCATTTAAATCAGTTCAGACTACACCATTGTTGTATGATGTTACCCTACTTTCATACATTATATTAGGAAGGGAAAGAACAGGCTTTATTCTAACACTCCCCATTTACCTGTGTACAGGACAGAAACGTCTATTTGGAATTGTATACTCTTTTGAGACTAGTGTTTTGTGTTTCCTGCTAGTGAGCATGAATTTTAGTTGCTAATAAAGTAGTTTCATCATCCTCTAAAATAAATGTTGAAGTATTGCAGTTTTATTGTTCACACTGCAGACATCTTATAATTATTTATTATTTTTATAACTTGACCTCCAGAGTATTATAACTCTGATACACCGAATATATATAACCATACAAAATTACATAATACTCTGAAAAAAAAAAAAGATTAACATTTTTACCACATAACCAGAGTAGAAACTACCTGCAAGACAACTCATACCTAAAAAGATACATAACCTAAATATATATTCCTGTTCAACAAGAAACTTACAAAATTACTACAGTTGAGCAAAATTAATTGGAAAAACTATTCCAGACTAAAAAGAATGCAGAAAAAATGGATAAATGGAATATGTCAGGGTGTGCGTTTGGAGGCTGGGGGATGGCTAGGACTCAGTACATTAGTAGCATTAAACTAAATGTATTCTGGACTACACAGTGATATACCTTTACTAAGTCCAAAAACATATATAAACAGTATTGAAAACTCATATAACCCCCTCCGATATATGTGCAAGGACAAAGGGATGATCCACTGTTATATCCAAGATTAGAAAATGCATTTTCTGAGTCAAGGCTTTGCCATTCATTGTGAAACATGATACAGCCTAAGACAGTAAATTTATCACACTGCAGATCTTTTCATACATTCCATATTTATCTTAACAATATATATAAATACCTGGGTGTAATAAATCCATTTTGAATGCACCTGTTTTTATTTATGTATATCACATGCACAATATCATGCATGTCAACTCCCCAAATTATCAGAAACGATAGTCTAAAACTCTATCACAGCCTCAAATAGGCAACAAACATTAAGTTAATCACATACATTAAAAATCACCAAATCTTTCCCAGTCATCTATACATGACCTAAATCTACCATTAGTTTACCAAAATGTGGTTAAACAAAACAGAAACTAAAATAAGAAATTTATACTACTCTGTATAACTTTTTCTGTCACACACTGTGAGTAGTATAGAGATACCGAAATCCTGGCACATTGCATGAAGATGCTAGAGAATGTGACGGAAAAAGAATACACATAGTATAAAGTAAGACGGAAGGTAAGCAGTTAAGATTCAGATAACAATGCAGCACAATGGACCTGTTGTTTGCAGTGAATCAGATAGTGGAGAAGAAACTAAAGAGAAGGAAATAGTCCAAACAGACATTTCTAACTTGGAGAGAGCTTATGATAAGGTCTAAGAATGCTGATTTGAGCAGCCTATGATTGTTCAAAATCTTGTAAACATTGATAGAATTGGTGCAGGCTATGTATAAGGACCCAGTGACACAAGCATGAGCAGTGTTTAGACTAACAGAGGGGTTACCAGTGGGGTGAATGTGCATTAGGGTTCATCTCTAAGCCCACTGCTACTCATACTGGTAATGCACTACATTACCAAATAGGTTGGAGGGAACAGATCAGTAAATTTTATATATGCAGAAAATGCGGCATTACAAGCAGACTCTAAATAGGAACTTCAACAAATGACAGGGAATTGGAACATAAAACTGAAGGCAAATAGGACAGCAGTTGTCATGGCAGCAAATGGGTGGAATTAGAAGTTGAAAACTGAAATGGAAAGGAAAATAGTGTGACACATTAACAGCTTCAAGTATCTGTGAGGGGTGACTGAGAAGAAGGGAAGTCTGAATGATGAGGTCAAAGCTAGAATCAGACGGACTGCAGCCAAATGACAGAGTGTGTCAGGGGTAGTGTGTGACAGAAGAATGTCAAAGAAGCTGAAAAGTAAGATCTACAAATAGTGGTGCGACCAGTACTTCTGTATGGTACAGAAACCTGGTTAGTGAAGGCAGGTCAACTGAGGAAGATGGATGTGATGGAGATCACCTGAGATGGGTGGTAGAATGCACATTGTGCGACAGAAGAAGAAATGATGACATTAGAACAGAAGCCAAAATAGTTCCAATTACAGAGAATACAAAATAGAACAGATTATGATAGTTCAGGCACATGCAGGAAAGCAGAAAGATGATTTGTTGAAGAAGATTTGGGACAGAAAGGAAGAAGGCAACAGGAAACAAGGACATCCAGTAAAGAGATGGATGGACTGTGTAAGAGAAGACATAAGACAGGCAGGTGCAACTATCAAAGAAGGTAAGAGAGTGGTACTGAATCAAGAGATGTGGTGACAATTGACCGGCCACCCTGATCCCACATAGAAAATGTGACAATGGGGGTTGATGTTGATAATGATAGTAATTATAAAGTTCTTATACAGTATTCAAGAACTTCAGCTTTCCTGCTCTCCTGCAGCCTATTATTCATTGTGAAGAAATCATTTAGGACTGGGTGCCTATGTGTGAGACAGCACAATCTTTAAAAAATATTTACCATTAAGTGAATTGTACCAACATTAAAAAATGTTCGTTTTCATTTTTTAATAAAAAAATTACGGACAACTGACTTCAATCAGCACAATTTTTTTCCCATACAAGGAAAAATTAAATTACAGCCTAACTTGTGGTGTTTGCCTCAGTTGTTCTGGTACTACTCAAAAAGAAATAGTTTAATGTCACTCACTATTTATGTCAAAAATCAGAACTCATGCTGATTTTCAAACCATACCATTCAACCTCTTAGTGCAAAATATCTGGAGAAAGACAGACAAAATGGGGGTGGGGGGTGGAGGGGGGACAAAGGCCTAAAAATAGGAATATATTTTAAATATTGCTCTTATAAAGTTGCTAGAGTAACGGTATTTATTTAACATACATTTTCTGAAGGATATGAAGACAGAAACTCAAAAGCATGCCATTATTTAGTGAATTCAATCATCGGCTCATCCCAAAACTTTACCAGAAAACCATAAATTTTATGAGGAATAGATGACATATATGAGCCACATTTCTAGTCATTATGTGAAAATCTGGACATTTGAGAGGTATGGCTCACACTACTTTATGGGTGCTTACAGTTGTGTCCTGGCACTACCCCTTTTAAAAATTAAAAAAAAAAGAAACATAGCGTGCAACACACTGCATCTGAACAGGTGCTTAGCAGCAGGTGACCTGTTTGTCTTGTACTGGTCAATCGGCGATATTGTAGTTTACCGGCTCATCCTCAGTTTCGCGCATGAGTGGGCATGGCGCAGATAACCTGGGAGAGTGGCCTAATGGTTAAGATGTTTGCCTTGCAAACACAAGGTACAGGGTTTGAATCTCACAGGGGGATAATTGGCTAGGCTTAAAATGGCTCGCAAGGGCAGTTAGCCTAGTACTAATCTATGAATATGAAATAAGGCATGATTGGCATGCCATTCATATTAGCCAGTGACAACATGCATACAATGAATGTGTTAACCATGGCTCTGACTCCGGAAAGTCTTTAAAAGAAATGTAATGTGGGTGGCATAATCACCTCGCAATTGCAGTTGTTACTATTGATCTTGGAAACTGAAATATGAGCATGATCTTTCTACACAAGATGCGCTAACAGAATTCAGTGATTTACAGTGATGAGGCACTGCTGTCCCACAGCGGATACCCTCTGTCAACCACAACAGCCCATTTATGATGTGG
This sequence comes from Protopterus annectens, assembly GCF_019279795.1. Lineage (NCBI taxonomy): Eukaryota > Metazoa > Chordata > Ceratodontiformes > Protopteridae > Protopterus > Protopterus annectens. Next base: position 1,833,064,585 of record NC_056726.1, read on the forward strand.
AACATAGCACTGCAGGCAGCATCAAGTGCAAGTTCGAAATACTGCGCTTATAAACGTAGAAATCTGAGAACATAAGTTCTAAATCAGCGTGCATTTTCTAAAGGATACGAATTTTGAAATTCAAATGTATATACTTATTTAATGATTTTTAGTCCTCAGTGATTTGACAGAAATCCACAATTTTTTATGAGGAACAGAGCTATATTTAAAAAAAAAATTATGGGCAGTATGTCTGTAAAAAGAGTAGTATTCCGTTCCCTGTCTCGTTGAGCTCGTGCCTTTCCAGTTGCGCGTAGCCCTTTCTTCAGAGTGACCGACTATGCAACAACCGGTAAAAAAACAGTGCGACAACAGGAAAACGGCTCTTTTACTGTTTACTTACTAAGCGGATATCCGGTAAGAAAGTTGATTCGCGGTGGCATTCGGGAACAGATCGAGTGTTTCTGGTGTTTTGATATCTGTAAGACTGCTGAAGATGGCCAGCTTATGGATGGGAGATGTAAGTAACAACATCTATCCAAATAGAGTGTGTTTGTTTTGTTGATCACCGTATGTTTTACGTTATCTAATAGTGTTAGTAACTGATGCGGTACCCAGAACCATTTAGTTGTGTTATTATTTATTTGTTGTTTGAAATTGGTAGCCTGTGTGGTTATTGTACGACTGCTGGTTCTGCGGTGAAGTAGCTTCTTGGGACGGTTGTGGTTTAGCTGATTTCTCGATGTGTGAACTTTCAGTTGTTTATGTCTTGTTTTCATGTAAGCAATTTTACAAATTGCGGAGGTTTCTAGGAGTATACCATTCAACCTCTTGGTGCAAGAAGTCTGGGCAAAGCCTAAAAAATGTGAGGTGGGATAGGGAAACTTATTCTTATAAACTTAGAAAGTTGGTAGAATAACAGGATGTGTGTTAACATGCATTTTCTGAAGGATATGACGTCTGAAACTCAGATTGACAGAGTCATACTTGTGGAGTGACCTAAGTGCTTTTGTTATGTGTCAGATTCTGGCTCCTGATAGGTAGCTGCCTGTTAACTTCTTATTTAGCCTAGTGAGTGGGGCATTAGTGTGCCTCACTATTGCCTCAGGTATGATGTATTGGGCAAGCTGTTTTGCCTTAGGGGCTTAGGTTGAGGGGCACACGGTGTAGGTGAGTTATGTGTCTTGTGCTGTGTGGTGGTCGCGTGCATTTCTACCTTGGAGTTCTCTGCTGTTTGAGTAGATTTCTATTGAGAGCCTCTGTGTAGGTGGGTGTGTGGTTTTATGTGAGGGCTGTGATGGTAATGACCTAAGTCGCACCTCCATGGACTACATGAAAAGAGAAATGGTGGAGCTCTTGGATTATTTGGCCCAGGCAGGTATGACCCTAGCCCTGAGTAGCATCCTACTGTCTCCCTGAATGATACCGCAGTGTCATTCTAAGGGGATCCAGTATCTGTTAGCCTAGTATGAACCTATGTCATACCAAGCAATCTGCCCTAAGGCATTTATAAGCCTAGCCCAAATTTTTGTGGCTTACGCCACCCCTTATATGAAAAAATACTGTGCCCATTAGTTTGTTGTGCCTCTGTCCAGCAGTGACACAGAGATGATTCCCGGGGTAAACCTACGATCTCCCATCCACAGGTCAAGATTTCTCTTGAACAGAGCCAGCGAAGTGCTCTGCCTCACATGGACCGGGATTTTATTCCACAGCATAGGGAGTCTCTGAGTGATAAATCTATCCCTCCAGCACGTCCTATTTATATCCGTGCTAAGGTTTAAAAGTCACTTGCTCTAGTGGTTTTGGTGGATTTGGATTTTTTGAGGTGGAGCATGTCCATTAATTCCGGGTTGACATGATTGACAGACCTCAATGCTTTGCCAGAGATGGCCTGCATCTGTCACCCCTGGGTTTCCAGGTACTGGCTAAGGCTCTTGCCACCCCTATAGTGCCTTTTTTTAGGCAGTGTACCAAAGACCAAATTACCACTGTAACAGCTATAAATAAATGCAGTCTGAGGATCATGCTGCTCAACGCTAGAAGTCTAAATCTCAAGATGCTTTCACTCGAAGCACTCCTCAAAATGAAGAACGTTTACCTGGTTTAAAGCGACAGAAAGCACCCCTGCGCTACCAGGTTATAACTCATTTCACACCTTAAGGCCACAGAACATGGACCAAAGCTTCAAAGGCGGTGGTGTCTCTATATTCATAAAGGATATGTACACATCCAGACTACAACTAACATTGGGTAAGATGGCGATTCAGGTCATAGCCTGCTGTAGGTCCTCAACCATGTCCCAAGACTCTCACTCAACATTCCTAAGCACCCAGGAAACTATTACGATCCAATCCAACACTCTCATACTAGGTGACTTCAACTACTCCTCCATCAACTGGGAAATCTACTCATGCACCAATGCACTGGCCTAATGCTTCCTGGAATTCATCAGTTCCAATGCTCTGGACCAGCTCATTCTTAGCCCCACTAGAGGAAGCAACATCCTTGAACTGGTTGTTACTAACATGGGCAACTACACTAATAGTCAATTCCTCTCTTGTTATATCCGACCACAAACTAATCACCATGGAAATCCACATCTCGTCCACACACCTCCGCAAATGTATCCACCATGAAAAGCTTTGCCAGCGCTGACATTAGACTCCTAAAAACAGGTGGCTAACTTCACGGCACTCATGCCAATGGAAAATAGATGCATGAGTGCCGAATCATACACCAGTGGACTGTACGAACACGTACATAAATCCATGGAACTAGCCACACCCAACAGAACCAAGACGATGTCCTCCAAAAAAAGGAAGCCAATCTGGTGGTCCCCTGCCATTAATAAACTCTACAACAGAAGGAAGAAACTGTTGCAGAAAACGGTGAAGTCCCAAGACTGGAAAAATATCCTTATTGGTCTCAACAAAAAGTTGAGATCCCTCATCAAAACCTTCAAAGCCAGCTATGAAGGCAGAATTGTGACAGACACTAAAAACAACTACAAAGCCTTCTGTAGTTCTATCAAAAATCTCCATTGCAATACCAAGATTTGCTCTGAGTTACTGCACAATGGTACCTCCTATACTGAGCCAACAGATATTGCCAACATGCTGGCCAACAGATTCAGTGGCAACTTTACCCCTCCCCCCCCAAAGGACCAATCTCATGGAAGAATGCCAGGCACCCAGCATTACTGCAGCACAGGTTAAAGCTGCATTGTCCAAGGCCAAGGATGCAGCTTCCATGGGACCCGACAATATCCCTGGCTGTGTTATACGTGAATTACAAAGTGAACTGGCACCACATCTGTGTGCCCTGTTCACTTACAGCCTCACCTCAGGCTTTGTCCCTACTGAATGGTGCACAAGTACAGTCGTCCCACTCCATAAAGGAGGAGAGACTTCAGACCCTGGAAATTATCGGCCCATTAGCCTGACGAGTCTGATGTGTAAGGCTATGGAGCACAACGTCCTGGACCTAATTAACAAGGATGTAGGGACTCTCACAACACCAAAGTGTGTGGGATCGAGAGTCTGGAAAGGTAGATAATGCCTGCTCAGCCTGATTGACTTCTTTGAGTCATTCACCAGAGCTGCGGATGAGGGTAAGGCAGTTCATACAGCCTACCTCGATCTGGCCATGGCCTTTGATACCATTCCTCACTCAGGAATTATTGATAAACTCACCAAACTAGGCATCAGCCCCTATATTATTAGGTGGGTTGCAAATTGGCTCACAGAACCCACAGTGTTAAAGTATTAGACTCCAAGTCAGACTGCCAACCAGTCATGAGTGGAGTCCCACAGCAATCGGTCCTGAGTCCTCTTCTGTTTGGCACCTACTTCTCAGAAGTCCAGGCCAACATGGAGGGACTCTGGCTGATCAGGTTCGCAGATGACAGCAAGCTGGGAGCCATTATTAACTCCTCAAGTGATGCAGACATCCTTCAGGAAGGCCTCACCGAGACCAGAGACTGGTGTCAAAACCATGGCCTTAAGCTTAATGCCAAAAAATGTGTCGTCATCCCCTTTGGGAAAAACTCAGTTCCCACTAATTACCACCTCGAGGGAAGCCCACTGAACACTAAAGGCATTATAAGAGATCTAGGACACACTTTGACAGCAGCCTCTCCTTCAACCACCACATTGCTGCTGTGGTCAGAAACTCCTTCTATGTGGCACTTCTCAGTTTTTTTTCTCAGTTTTGCATCCAGGAAGAAAGAGGTCATCATTTTTTCTCTTCTTTCATTTGATAGTCATAGAGTATAATGCCCCATTTGGCATGTACCTCACTAGACACCTGCAACAGCTGAAGAGGCCACAAAAATACCTCACGAAGAAGATCCTAAGCCTTAAACACATGTCCTACATGGACAGACCCAAAAACACTCCAGCTGTTCTCTGTCTCATATTGTCTACCAAGAGGTGATCTCTGCTTGACTTACAAAACCATGTCTGACCCAGCTCTGTTGGAAATGCTACATCTAAACCATGTCTGACCCAGCTCTGTTGGAAATGCTACATCTAAAGAAATCCCAATCCCTCTGCACCGCACACTCCAGAGACCTCAACCTCATTACCACAATCAACAGAACATGCTGGAGGAACAGGCTTATAACCCAGGAACTGCTCCTGCTCTGGAATAGACTTCCCATACATGTCAAGCAGAGCACCTCACTGGCCCTTTTCAAGAGAAATCCTGGTGAGTGAATGGGAAATAGAAAGTTCACCCCGGGGATCAATCCAGTGGCTTTACTTAATAGAGGCACTGGGAACTAATGTTGGGTGTTACAATGCCAGGGCACTTCTGTGGGCTAGGCTTGTAAAGGTTCCAGGGCCATTAGCCTAGTACACACCTATGAACCTATGTAGAAAGGAAGGCTTTCCATGTAGCACATTTGATGAGTAAAGGCATTGCCTCGAGAGCAAAAGAGGTAATAACCCCTCTGTACTCGGCACTAATACTGCCCCATTCTGCATGCACCATACTAAGCACCTGCAGCAACTGGAGAGACCTCTGAGGTTTCTAACAAAGAAGATCAAGGGGTTCCAGCATATGCGTTACACAAACTGACTAAAGTCCATGTCACTATACTCTGTATTGTATAGATTTCTTAGGGGAGCCCTGTGCCTGGCCTACAAACAATCCAAGACCCAAACCTAATGAACTTGCTGCATGTCAGTAAATCAAATGGGACTAGGGCTACCCATTTCAGGGACCTAAATATGGCCTACGACTTAAATCTGACTCTCCAGAATGTTCTATTAATCTCCATTGACTGCCGCATCTCTGTAGCAGGCTATCGATTCATGTGAAACAGAGCACCTCTATGGCACTGTTCAAGAGGAACCTGTACGAGTGGATGGGGCACCGTAAATTCTTACTGAGGATAGTGTCCACAACCTTCCTGGATTTGGGCAGTCATTGCTAAATGCAATATTGGGTCTTGACTAGCATTTCCATGGTATTGAATTGGGATGAAACCACTAGGTTTAAAATTACCTCCGGGTCGATGACCTAATAATCTCCTATGATCCTGTGTATGTCATTGTTTAATTAGTTCAGTCCTCAGTGATTTTCTAGCAAACCACACATTTTATGAGGAGCAAAAGTCTGGACATGCTGTGAAAATCTAGTAATTTGAGGGGTAAGTCTTGGAGGTAGCTGCTTTACTGTTTTCTTTTTGTCATATTTTTTGTGGGATATCTTTGTTTTGTTTTATGCTTTATGCTGTCATGATTATTTGCATTTTAGGATTGCAGTTCTAGGAAGGTGAAATACTTCTATTTTCTTGATAATTTTTAACAGCTTAGTTTTCAGATTATGTGACTGTTGATTTGTATTTTTTTTTGTAATATTCCTCCCTCCCTGACCTATATATCATGACTTCAGTAAAGAATGTGTATGTACCTGCACCAAAACACAGCACTTTGTTGGACTTAGATTGACAGACACAGCAGGAGCAAAAATCAAAATAAAATTTTATTTGTTTAGAAGTACCTCCTTTCACGGTACTGTAAATGATGAGCAAGGCCAGAGTTATTGACAACTTTTACTGTCAGACCCAGTGTCCTTTCCAGTTGACTCATTCCATTAACCCTTTCTTTGTCTGAAGTCCTAACATATAGGGGGGCTGTCCCCCCCCTTAACTCCTTGGTTTTAGTACTTTCTCTTCATTACATAGCAAGATATAGGTAAGTGGAGGAGAGTAGTTACTCATTCCTTATTTCTTTCTTTTTATTAAGATTATTTGCAAATTACTTTAAGTGGGCATGGATTACAGTCTTGCCCATCTACAGTGTTGATGGTGAAAGGGCATTGCTATGTTCAGTGTGGCCTGTGAACTGGAGGTTATCTTAACGTTCACCTTGTTTTGCTTTGTGTTGAGACATTACTTGATATTTGTCAAAATTGTTAGCTCTAGTTTAAGGTTTGCAAAGTGCCATACATGGGTTTTTGTGAGTTAAGGCTATTAATGTGAAAGCCCAAAGGAAAGTTGGTAGTCTGCACTTTTTTTTGTATTACACCATTGGGTTCAACCTGTTTTATAGAGTTCTCTGTTTTCTCTTTGTAAAATTTATACTCTTAGTATGCTCCTTGTTATATATTTTTTAAACTGTGGCTCACAGTTTTACTTTTGATGTATATGAATGTGTGCTTTCAAAATAATCTTTGTTTAGACCCCACCAACCTGTGGCTGAAAGGGCTGTTCTGCTATCCACTGTATTTCGTTAGCTAAGAATGAAATAAATATAGAGTGGAGATTATCTAAATATGGCACAGCACTGTGTTCTGAGCATATGTCATTGCATAGTGCAAAATAACTGAACATTTCTTACATTAAAAATAATTTGATCTGCAGCTCTTCATGTGGGGGACTTTGCCACACACAGAGTTAATTATACGTACATACATACATACAAATGTTTCAAGCACGGGCATTAAAGCCCGTCTAGCTTGCCAATATGCCAAAGGTTCCCATAATAAATGTCCAGGCTGTTCTTAAAAATATCTAGTTCTTGCTTTAATGTAATTTGGTAGTCTGTTCTAAGCATCAGCTACTCTGTCAGAAAATCAATTAGTACACTTCTCATTCCTACATAATCTTCTACATAGGTTATCTGATGATTCTGTAGTACTTTCTGATATCCCTAAACATTCCCAGAGGTAGTTGTCCCTAAATGCCCTATAAACGTGAATAAAATCTCCTCTTAAATGTCTGTAAGAGACACTGTACAAGTTCAGATATTTTAGTCTTTCATAATAACTTAGATTTTCACATCCATGGATGCCCTTAATATTTTTCCGCTGTACTCTTTCCAGTTTATTCATGCTTGTTTTCCTATAGGGTTTCCATATTGTTATTCCATACTCAAGTTTGGGGCTATTGTAACTAACAGACAATGACTTCATTATGTTTGATTTCCTAGACTTTATAAATCTTTTTATAGGTTCATAGGTTCATAGGTTCATACTAGGCTATCTGCCCAAGGGCATTTATAAGCCTAGCCCATAGTTATGTGGCTTTCGCCACCCCTTTAGTTTGAATAAAAACTATGCCTATCATTTTGCTGTGCCTCTGTCAAGCAGTGGCGCTTGAAAGTATCTGGGGTATATCTGCAATCTCCCATCCATTGGTCAAGATTCCTCTTGAACAAGACCAGAGAGGTGCTCTGCCTCACATGTGATTTTGTTCCACAGCATAGGGAGTCTCTGGGTGATGAATCTGTCCCTCCAGCACGTTCTATTTATAACCGTGTCAAGGTTTAAGTCTCCTTGTGGTTCTGAGGGATCTAGATTTTTGAGGTGAAGCATATTCATCAAATCTGGGTTTGACATGGCCTTATATGTCAGGCACAGGTCACCTCTGAGCGAGACTGAATAGAGCTGGAGTTCTTTCAGTCGGGCAGCATAAGACATATTTTTGAGACCCTTTATCCTTTTGGTGAGGAACTTTTGGGGCCTTTCAAGCTGCAGCAGGTGTCTGGTCAGATACATTCGGGCATTGTACTCAATCATAGGTCTAATAAGTGATGAGTACACCTTCATGATCAGGTGGGTGATATAGAAGGTTTTCCTAACTACTTTAGCAACATGAGTGTCAAGCGAAGGCTACTGTCAACCTGGGTCCCCAGATCTCTGATGACTTTTTCTGTGCTCAGTGGATTGCCACCTATATGGTAGCTAGGGGTAGCCTTGTTTTTCCCAAAGGGTATGACTATGCATTTTTTGGCGTTTAACTTCAGGCCATGGCTCTGGCACCAGTTATCCATTTCTGTGAGGCCCTTCTGAAGGATATCTGTGTCAGAAGTGTTTTTTGCAGTCATCTGCAAACTTTGTCAGCCATAACCCTCCTGTGTTTGCTTGTACTTCAGAAAAGTAGATGCCGAACAAGAGTGGACCCAGGACTGAGCCCTGTGGGACACCACTTGTGACAGGCTTTGAGTCTGACATGGCTCCAGCAACTCTGACCCTGTGGGTTCTGTCACTTAGCCAGTTTGCAACCCATCTTGTGATGTATGGGTTTACATTCAAGCTGATGAGTTTTTCGATGATACCTGAGTGGGGTATTGTGTCAAGGCCTTTGCCAGGTCGAGGTAGGCTGTATGGACTGCCTTTCCTCATCAATGGCCTTGGTGACTGTCTAAAAGTCAACCAAGTTTAAGAGGCAGGATCTGCCTTTGACAAAGCCAAACTGAGTTGGATCCAAAGTCTGCAAGTTCCTATGTCTTTATTTATGAGTTCCATTATGATCCTCTCCATGGCTTTGCAGATAAGGCTTGTCAAGCTAATAGATTAAACAGCTGTCCTAACTGTGGGTTTAATTCCTCATTGAGTTCATGAAGCACACAGCCGGGGACACCATCGGTCCCATGGATGCTGTGTTTTTGCCTTAGTGAGGGCAGTTCTCACCTGGGCGTTGGAGATGTTTGGGGGCTACAATCCTCTGGAATAGATATCTCTCCTTTGCACTGAACCTGTCAGCCAGTATGTTGGCAATGTGTGTAGGTTCAGTAATTTTCACATCATTTTGAACTAATTCTGAGCATATCTGGGAGTTTCCTGCTAGGTTTCTAACATAGCTAAAGAAGGCCTTATGATTCTCTTTAGAGTCCTTGGCGATTTTCTCTCAAAATTTGCCTTGGATGATTTTATGAGAGCTCTTAGTTTTTTACTTATAATGATCAAAGGTGTCTTACCTTTCAAGGATTTTGCTCTATCTTGTAGTAGCTTCCTCCTTGTTGTAGAGCTTGTTTATGGCTGGGGTCCACCAGACTGGTTGGTACAGAGAGTCTTAGTTTTGTTTGGGATTGCCTGATCCATGCAGTCCTGTAGGTGCTGGTAGAAGGCATTTGTAAGTGATTCAGCGGTTTGAGTAATGTTTACCACTGGCTCAGGGGCTTAAAGGAGACCACACTTTTTTTTTAAGTGTGAAAATCGGCTTTTGAAAGTTTTTTTTTTTTTGTTTTTTTTTTTCAGGTGGGGGGGGGATGGAGATCCAGCTCTCCAGCGGTTTATGATCTGATCTCACCAGTGAGGGGTATACTTCGGTGTTGAACATTTTGATCCCATGTTCGTGATGATGAGATCAAGTATGTTTTCTCCTCTTGTGGGATGGTGACTAGTTGTTCCATGGCATTTGAGTTTATGAACTCCAGGAATCTTTGGGTTAGAGTGTTCGGGCTTGAGTAGTGTTCCCAGTCTATATTAGGGTAGTTAAAGTCACCTAGTATGATGGTGTTTGGAGATACATTTATCCCCTCAATGTTTTCAGGAAGGCCATGTGAGGTTCCTGAGTTTGAGAGGGTGGCCTGTAACATGCTACAAATTGCAGAGCAGTCTTGCCTATGGTTAATTGCACCTGGATGGTCTCCGATGCATCAGTGGGTGTCCTTTATGAATATGGACAATGAGGTGAAACCTGTTAGTGCTGGGGTGCTCTCAGGAGCCTTGAACCAGGTTTCTGTCACAGCACAGACATCGATGTTCTCCATATTGAGAAGGGCCTGCATCTTGAGATTGAGACTTCTGGCATTGAGCAGCATTACCCTTAGGTTCTAGGGTGGTAGGTTTAGAATTTGAGCCTTGCCTAAAAAGGCACTATGGGGTGGCAAGAGCCTTGCCAATATCCGAAAGCCCAGGGGTGAGGCAAGCCTTTGTCATCCCAGGCAGACAGACATTGGATCCCCTTTGAATGACACCAGAATTTAAGCCAATTATTAAAGCTGATCATCTTATCACTGTATTGTGGCATCATTCTAGGTGAAGGTAGGATACTGCTCAAGGTCAGGGTCATACCTGCCTGGGCTACATAATCAGAGAGCTCCTCGATGTCCCTTTTCATGTAGTCCGACAATGACTGAGTCGTACTGTACCTGCTGTTGAGAGACCTGAGTGCTGACAGGCAGCTTACTGTGACCTTCTCTTTATACAACCTATAGTTCTATAACTATCATTAGCCAATTGGTTGATATGATTAGAAAAACTCCTAGCTGAATCTACCCATATACACAGGTCCTTAAATGAGTCTACAGTTTCAATCACTGTGTGCTGTATTAAATATTCATCTTTCAGTTTGTCTCCCAAATCTCATATGCTTAGTTTTTGATGCATTTATCAACATATTATTCTCCTGTGCCCAAATGGTCAATTTAGTTAAATTATTTTGCAGACATGCCTTATCTGTAACACTTGTAATCAGTTTACCCAATTTCAGGTCATCAGCATATAGACTGTAGAACACCTCAGATGAAAAAGTAAGGTCTGGAAGATACTATCAACAGTACATCCATACCTAGTTATACTTGATCAGTGTTTTGTGCATGACCCTGTCAAATGCTGACGTCAAATCTATATAAATAACATCACAGCACAATTTTTCATTCATAGCTGTTAATTGTATTGTTGTAGAACATCATGTTACAGGTGGTAAGAGATCTATTTTCAACATATGCATGCTGATGTATGGTTTCAAGTCCCAACCTATCCAGTTCTGACAATAACTTATCCAGTATTACCTTCTCCATTATTTTTCCACAACATGAAAGTAGACTTGAGGGTCTGTATGATTCAGGGTTTGTCCCACTCAGATTTCCCTTAAAGGCAGGTTTAATAAGTGCATGTCTCTAATCTTGAGGAATCTCCCCATATTTATGACCTAGTGAATAATAGATGTAATGGTGGTGTAAGTTCTTGCTTAAGTTTTCTCAGGTCATTGTTATTTGTTCCATCTCCTCCCTGCGCTTTGTTTGGATCCAGTTTTCACATTTCTTTTTCAATATAATGTAATTTGATTCCAATATCTGGGGTTATCTGGATGTCACTAGGACGACTTGCCACCCCTTTTGTGGATCCAAACTATTTTGCATAAGATTTTGTAAATATATCTATAATCTGTTGGTCTGAGAATACATTTTAGAATCTGCACACAGTTTATCAATTTGTGTATCTTTACTCCTTCCACATCTTATGTATCTATAAAAAGGTTTCCTATTATGCTTAATATCTTTATATACATTTTCTTCAAATTTTTCTTGATCTTGTCTCACACTATGCTTAATCTATTTGTCCAGCTCGTTTATTTCCGTTTTCAAAGTTGTAGCGACCTCTTTTCCATTTCTTATATTTTTTGTGTCTCGCCTTAATCAGGTGTCTTGTTCTTATGGAAATATAACCCCCTGATGTTGCGTGCCTAGATCCTGATGTTAAACATTTTTTTGACTTTTTGCATTCAAACAATTTCTCTTTCAAAACTTTCCACATTCCATCTGCAGTTTTTCCACTGAACACCTCACTCCAATTAGTTTTATATATTAACTGTTTTGCTTCCCTACAATCTGTAATTAACCTTCTGTGCATTGGTTTAGATTTCAGTTTGGCAGAATTATCTAGCAACAAATTAACCTTTATGACCCCATGATCACCGTACATCAATGGTGGTAAAACTTGACTTGACGTTACAGTCATTTCTTTGGGAACACAAACAATATCTAGTATATTCCGTCCCCTGGTAGTTTTTTACATTCTGAAGCATTTGTTGTTCCTGAATATACTCTGCGAATAATTTCTTTACTAATATTGTTGAATCAGTATTATTCCAGTCTGTTTCTGGTAAATTTAATTCCCCAGCTAATATTATTCTTCCCTTATGTGTTTCATGTAAGAAATGTATGAATTCCTCTAGGTCATCTGCACTTGACTTTGGTGGTCTGTACACTCCCAACAATTGTTATATGTTCCAGGGTTGTCTTTATTGTCACAGTTACACAGTCTATAGTATTGGTGTTATCACTGAACATGTAATAATCACAAGTCTCATAGCTATCTTTAATCCCTGTCATAACACCTCCACCTGATTTTTTGTTAGAATGTCTGTTACAGTAAAAATATTTTATACCCTGACAGAACTGGTTTCCAGTCATTGTTCTTTAACCATGTTTCACAAACTATAACAACATCAATCTTGTGGGAACGTAGCAAATTTTCTAATAAAAAACATTATTATCAATGCTCCTAGCATTAACAACCATTAGAGAAGCATCAAATATTGCTGTATGTGAACTGTCGCATTTTTGACCTGGCAAAAATCCTGGCTACCGTTTGTCAAATATTGCAAAATATCTGCTGCAAAAATTCTCTTCCTTGATCTAGACAAATGCACACCATCCTGTCTGAACACGTGTGCCCTAAAGAAGGCTTGGATGCTCTACACATTTCCATTTTTTAAAACAGGACATTTTTTCCATGTCTGTGTTTATCCAAAAAATCTTTTCATTCACAGTGACCTGACTAACCTTTCTATAGGTGATTTGTAAAATATTCTTAACACCAGTACAAGCTATACTATCTAGGTGGGCTGTCGGTTCCCGACTAACAGTCGGAGAATCTTTGTTGGTGACATCATTTGTACCAACATGAATAAAAACAAATCCATACTTCCTTACATTAAGGCATTCCAAGGCTTGTTTCACAGCTTCTGTTTTTGCTTCTGGGAAGCATACTACTATTCTGTTCATTATCCACTGGCAAGCATACTACTACTCTATGTTCATTATCCTCTTTGCAAATTATAAGTATCAATTCCTCTAATAACTGAATTTCCAATTACAAGAATATCTTTGCTGACCATCTCTAAAGAATCTTCAGCTTCTATTAGTCATTTCTGCTCTATCAATTGTTAGGAAGGATAGATCTTCATCACCATTAGTCTTATTAATTCCACTGTTTTCATTGCGTATTAAATTCTCATCCAGCTTGCATTGTAAATCCACAGCTTGAGCCATGTAGTCAACATCTGTCTCTTCTTTTTTTCTTACAGTAATGTTCTTCAATCCTTCCACATTCAGTTTTTATTTCTTCCTTTTAACCTGCCCCTTGCCTCTTTTTCTACCTTTTCCATTGGAAAGGTGATGCCTTTTCTGTAGACTGAGGATTTTCTGATAGACAGATATCTTCATTCCCTGTCACCAGTGTGTCACATAAAGCAGAATCCTTTTTACTATATTTTCTCTTTCCTTTTACAGTCATTAGTCAGTTTCTTTTTCTTCCTTATGTGTTGAGAACTTCTTCCTTTCTTTATTTCTTTTTTTTTTGTTTCCTTCTAAACAAACTGGATCCTCAAATTGCTGAGTACTTGCATCCACAATTCCATAGCTCTCAGGGGCCTCATCATGTTTCATAGGTGCTGAATGTTCTTTGCAGAAAATAGATGTCATTTCCTAAATCTGTTCTATTTGTTATGCCTAACATTATTTAGTTCATCACTCCAGTCATTAATATATGATACAACAGTTCTCCAAATGTATACCAACTGTAAGGTAGACCCTAAGGAGTAGGAAATATTGGTAATATTCCATTTTCCTGACAGTTAGAAAATAGTGTACAAACAACCAAGTAAAATATTTATTACTCCTTTTTTTCCCTGTAAATCACACCGGAGATTATTCAATGAAATAGCATTCCTTTGATAGATGAATAGTAATTTAAGAGGAAATGTATTCATTATAGTTAGCAATAAAAACAGAAAGGAAAGCAGCTGTAGTATATTTAAATAATCCTGACCTCCCCCAAGGGGGAGTAATTCAGTTCTGAGTGGAATATTCAGTGCTGGTCGGCTAACAAACTCTCTCTTATTTATTCCCTGTAGTTGAGAGTTTAAAAGCAAGTCAATATTTTTTGTATTAACCAGATTCTAATATTAAATATTTACTTAATCTGAACAGTGTTTACACCATTTGTTTTACTGGCATAGCTGTAACAAAGTTGTGCACAGTATTCATTATTAAAGTTTAAGCAAAAGGCTTGCAACCACACATACTGCAGTGAAGAGACATAGTTGACCCATGCATACTTTCAATGTTAGTCTCATGGCTAGTAAATTTAAATAGTTATTTTTACCTTTCCAACCAACAAAACATTGCACAGCACTTCCAGATAAAAGATTACTCCTAGAGGTTTCTTACTGGTTTAAAACATTTATTGATAAAAAGTGAGCACTTTCACAATTATCCAAATCGCTTCTTCAGACCATATAAAACTAATATTTTAAAATAACTTGTATATCATTTCAAACAGCAGACTTAACACCAATTAAAAAATCAATTAAAATCCATAGCAACTAATAAGAGCAAATGTTCTAAAAGAGTGTGCATGAGGGGCCAGAAGGCATGATTACAATACCTAAAAAAAAAAATGTCAAATATATATTATTTCAACAGTTTTCTTCCTTTCAAAACAGGTTTAAGTGGACCATGTTCATTGGCGTTTAAACCAAGGCCCCTATGTGCTGACAACTGTAAAATCCATCTTAATTCTTTTTTTTTCTGTATTATTAACCATATCTCCTTTTCTCATATTTTCTTTTACTTCATCCACAGCAAGGAATGAACTTAAACCAATAACTCTTCCCTTTTTGCAAAATGTGTTTGGCAAGGTCACTATAACTGTCCTTTACGGACATAGTAGTAGTGATCCCTAATACACTCCATCAGACGTCTATTGGTTTTCCCTAGATAGAAAACCAAACAGTCATAAGTTCATAGGTAGGTACTAGGCTATCGGCCCAAGGGCCTACGCAAGCCTAGCCAACAAGGTTCCCCGACTTACGCCACCCAAGAAAGTTATTTTCCTGTGCCACTGACGAGCAGAGACACAGAAGTGCTCCCTGGGGTGTATTTCCTATTTCCCATCCACTCATCAAGATTTTTCTTGAAGAGTGCTAATGAAGAACTTTGCTTGACATAGATGGGTAGCCTGTTACAGAGTATGGAAAGTCTCTGGGATAGGAATCTATCCCTCCAGCATGTCCTGTTTATTGTGGTGACAAGGTTTAGGTCCCTAGAGCGTGTAGCTCTGAGGGATTGGGATTTCTTTAGGTGTAGCATGTATGTCCAACAGCTCTGGGTTTGACATAGCTTTATATGTTAGGCAGAGATCACCTCTGAGTAGGTGATATGCTACGGAGTAAAGCTGGAGTTTTTTGAGGCAGTCAGTGTAGGACATTTGTTTGAGTCCAGTAATCCTCTTTGTGAGGTACTTCTGTGGCCTTTCCAGCTGCTGCAGATGTCTTGTGAGGTACATTCCAAAAAGGGCGTTTTACTCTATAATGGGTCTAATGAGTGATGAGTAGAGGGTAACGATAACCTCTTTTTTTTCCTGGATGAGAACCCTTTTATGATGAGGTGTGCCACTTAGAAGGATTTCCTGACTCTGTGGTGATGTGACTATCAAAGGAGAGACTACTGTCCACCTGGGTCCCAAGGTCTCTTATCACGCATTCGGTGTTAAGTAGATTGCTGCCTATGTGGTAGTCATGGGTACAGAGTTTTTACCAAAGGGGATGACACTGCACTTTTTGGCATTGAGCTTGAGGCCATGGCTCTGACACCAGGCATCTGTCTCAGAGAGGCCCTTCTGTAGGATGTTCACATCATTTGGGGACTTGCCTATTGCTCCTAGTTTGCAGTCATCTGCGAACTTAGTTAGCCAGAGGCCTTCTGTGTTAGCCTGTACTTCAGAGAAGTAGATACCAAACAGGATCGGTCCCAGGACGGAACCCTGTGGTACTCCACTTGTCACTGGTTTGAGGTCAGATTTGGAGTCTGCAATGTGGGTTCTGTCAGTGAGCCAGTTGGCAACCCATCTTGTGACGTAGGGATTTATGCCTAGTTTATTGAGTTTAGCTATAATTCCAGAATGGGGATGGTGTCGAAAGCCTTGGCGAGGTCAAGATAGGCTGTGTGAACCAGTTTACCCTCATCTTCGGCTTTGGTGACTGCCTCAAAGAAGTCGATCAGGTTCAGGAGGCATGGTCTGCCTTTCACAAACCCGAACTGGGTGGGATCCAGAGTTTGGAGGTTACCATTGTCTTTGTTTATGAGTTCCATGATGATACGTTCCATGGCTTTGCAGACCAGACTCGTCAGGGTAATAGGTCTATAGTTCCTGGGATCAGCGGTGGCTCCCCCTTTGTGGAGTGGGATAACTGTTGCTGTGTGCCATTCAGTGGGCACAAAGCCTGATGCAAGGCTATTATTGAACATGGTGCTTAAGTGGGGAGCCAGTTCTTTCTGAAGTTCGTGTAAAATGCAGCCTGGGATGTTGTCCGGTCCCATGGATGCTGTGTTTTTGGCTTTAGAGAGTGCAGCTTTCACCTGCGTAGTTGTGATTACAGGCACTCTGCATTTTTCCTGTATAGATATGGGCCCTTTAGGGGGTAAGGGGGGGTAAAGTTAGCACTGAACCTCAGTTGGTTCTGTACTTTTCATGCCTTTGTGTTGTAACTCAGAGCAGATCTGGGTGTTGCCATTGAGATTCTTGACATAGCTATAGAATGCTTTGTGGTTGTCCTTGGAATTAGTGGCAATTTTATTTTCATAGCCAGCTTTGGAGGATCTTATAAGGGATCTCAGCTTCTTACTGAGGCTGACCAGGAGCTCCTCCACTCATGGAATTTTACTCTCTTTTGCAACAGTTTCTTCCTTCTGTTGTAATGTTTGTTTATGGCAGGGGACCACCAGATCGGCTTCCTTTTTTTGGAGGATAGCACAATCCATGCACTCGTGTAAGTGCTTCTAGAACGCATTTGTTTAGGATTCAGCAGTTGTAACTGTATTGTCCATCTGCATGGGTGTCATGAAGTTCACTACTTCTGTCTTAAGAAGCATGAAGTTGGCTTTGGAGATTTCTTACTGTGGTTTCCTTAATGGGGGGTGGGGGTGGGATGTGGATATCAAGGGTGATTAGCTTATGGTCGGATCGGACCAACGAGGAGTTGACTTCAGGTGTGGAACACCGGTCACTCATGTTGGTAATGACTAGGTCTAGGATATTGTTGCCCCTGGTGGGTGTGTGGATAAGTTGATCTAGGGCATTGGAGTTTATGAATTCCAGAAAGCGTTGTGCTAAGGAGTTAGTACATGAGTAGTTTTCCCAGTTAATGGTGGGGTAGTTGAAGTCGTCCATTATTGGGGTGTTTGGTTGAACCCTAATATTTTCCAGTACATCAAGAAAAGGGAGTGGGAATCCTGGGGCATGGTGGGGGATCTGTAGCAAGCTACAATTTGGATTGCAGGTTTGCCAAGAGTTAGTTGCACTTGGATAACCTCGGATGCATTATGCTGAGCAACTAGCTTGGAGGTGTGGATATCCTTAATGAATATGGACACACACCCACCTTTGGTGTTTCGGTCCAGGTTAGATGGCCGAAAAGTGTGTTATGAGTTATAGCCTGGTAGTGCAGGGGTGCTGTCTGGAGCCTTGAACTAGGTCTCAGTCACTGCACAGATATCGATGTTCTCCATTTTAAGGAGTGCCTCGAGCGAGTGCATTTTGAAATTTAGACTTCTAGCATTGAGTAGCATTACCCTCAGTTTTTGCTTGCCTGTTCTTGTTATGGTGGTGAATTTGTTACTTGAACCCTGCGTAAAAAAAGGCACTATAGGGGCAGCAAGAGCCTTAGCCAGTATCTGGAATCCTAAGGGCGACAGGTGCAGGCCATCTGTGGCAAAACATCGTGGTCTGTCGACCACGTCATCCCAAGCAGACAGATAGTGGATCACAGGTTGTAGTGTTGGGTGGTAGGAGGAGAGGGTTGTCTGTGTACATGAGGCAATTTCTACATTGCCAGAAGATGCCCAGATTCATCAGATAGACAGGGGAGAACACTGGGAGCTGACCCTTGGACATGCCTGAATAAAAAAACTATTCTCCTCTAGATAAGTGAGGAAAGTGAGTACAAGAGCTGTTTTTCTCAACGCCAGTGAGAAAGGGAAGTACAAAAACTGTTTTGCTTTAGGTAATGAGGAAGATTGAGTGCTATAGTAATTAGTAGCTTATTTAGTGCTTACAAGTGCTGAGTATGAATAAGCAAATTTAAGTGCTAAAACTAAAATCTGTATCTGCACTAGACGGGTTACAGGACAGAAAGAAGTGCAAATGCAGGCTTTCAAATCAGAAAGCTGAGAGAGATAGAAGATTGCCCAAACGGCCAGTAATTACAAATTCTGGGCCAGAACCACTCCTTATGTGGTAGACAGGTTACCTAATGCTTACCACTCCCACTGATGAGCTAGAAGGCTTCCCTCCAATACAGAAAGGCTTGGGGGGGGGGGCTCAGAAGCTTACAAACAGTCCTGGATACAGCAAATCTGTATCTGGAACACTAGTTACAGGAAAGGTAGGAAACAGGCTTACAGTTATTTATTTTTTTTTTTTTACCGAAAAGTAGTAAAAACAATTCACATGCAGTGCAAGCTAGCACACGAGTATGTAGCAATATTAGACCACACACAGTTTGAAAAATGCAATTAAATTAAAAAGGACTAAAAGCAAGTGCAGAAAGGGTTTATTAGGTAGAGTGCGGTAAAGAGATGGGACTGGGGGAGTGTCCTAGATCAAATCTACAGTGGGGCGGGCACTGCAAAAGCCACCAAATTTAAACTACAAACCAAAAACAGGGAGGGGGGGTGGGGAAGACAGTTTCAGCAGAGATTTGAGCAACCACTAGTAGTATAAACTATAAAACCAGAAAAATATACTCAGCTGTGTATATTTGCAGATCAGACTCTCAGAACAGTGAGACAACAGATATCTAAGCAACAATTAAACTCTATAATAAAGAAAACTATACTCAGCTCTGTATATTTGCAGATAGTCTTGTAAGGCTGTCTCTCAGAACACAGGTTCCAATTCGACGCAGTAAGCTAAATAAACTATGTTCTTGCTCTCACAGCAAGCTTTAACTTTAAAAGTATATTCCGTCCTTGTTTCAGGATGAACGAATCTGTGAGATTTATCTATAAACTTACAATATGCACATCTGTCACAAGTGGTCGTACCAAAACTGTCATCTCGCAAAGTATGAACAGACGTATTATATTCTTGATAACAAAGATTTCTCCTTATAGATTTTTTATTTTTATAAACGAATCTAGGGGAGTCATCTAAAATTTTATTAATTTGTGGATCAGTTCTCAAAATGTGCCTGTTGTTTTTGACAGTATTCCTAATACCTGCACAGTCTGTGCTATATGTCATACAAAAAGAACCTTTATGTTGATAATATATGCTGATAATATTTGCTCTTTCTTTCTAGAGATAGGATGAAAAAAAAAAGGTTTCCCCTTACATTCTCTGTCATCCTTAGCTTTCTGCAGAACCAAAAATGTTGCGAGGAAAAAACTGCTTGAATTATAAAAATACTGTGCTGTCTTCTCTCGAAACAACTGAGGAAACACAGTATTAATCGACCACTGGAACGTTTATTGAAGCAAAATAAAATGAATATACTTAATACAAATAACTCACACGGCTTATTTGTATTAAGTGTATTCATTTTATTTTGCTTCAATAAACGTTCCAGTGGTCGAATAATACTGTGTTTCCTCAGTTGTTTCGAGAGAAGATAGCACAGTATTTTTATAATCCTTAGCTTTCTGATATGCCAACTCCACTTCAGTGTTTCTATACCCTCGTTGTAAAAAGTCAACACCAGTTTGCTTAAGACTCCATTGAAAATTATGTTCTCTGTCATGCAGTCTGGACATCCTAAGTGCCTGACCTTTTACAATATTTTTAAAAATGTGCTGCGGATGCATGATATTGCGATGAAAGTAACTATTTTTGTAACATTCTTTTCTAAACCTACTAGTATGTAATTTGTGGTTTTCATCACTGAATAGAGTCACATCCCGAAACTCTATTCTAGAAATAGAACTATTCATTATAAACTCCAAAAAGTCACTAGTGCCATTTAAATATAAGAGAAATTGGTGTAAGTCAGCTCGCTCTCCATTCCATAAAAAGGTCCTCTCCAAAACGACGATAAAAACACACACATGCTTAACATTGGATGCATCATTCACAATATATCTGTTTTACCATTCGGCTGTCACTATATTGGCATAACTGTTGGCACAAGGTGTGCCCATAGCTATGCCAGAAATCTGTAGATAATATGTATTTGCAAAAACAAAGACATTGTGCTCTAATATTAATTCAAGCAAATAACATATAAATTCTGGACCAAAAATAAGAGGATGAACCAAACCACAGCAGGCAGCAGATAAAAAAGAATTCCGTTTAATGGTAAGCGCTTTCGCAGCACATCAAGCTGCTTCATCAGACCATGCTGTGGTTTGGTTCATCCTCTTGTTTTTGGTTCGTTCTTTTGTTTTTGGTTCATTCTTGTTCAGTTGTTGGTTGAACCAATTATCTACACCACATTCTTGTTCTTCAACATATAAATCCTGTCCTCAACAGAAAAAGAACCATTCTTGACAAGAAAGCTATGTACATAAGCTATTCCTGTCTTATTTGGAATGACTGTAAACAGAAATGTGACGTCTAAAGTAACCATATATTCATCCCCTGTAAGTTTAAATGTGGACTGAAAACTGTATAAATCATTTAAAAAATAAAAATATTCTGTATCATGAAGTATGGCCTCGTAGTTGTCTAGAATGGGTCTAAGCTGCTTTTCTACATATATTGAGGGTGGTTCAGTCAACCAGCATCTCCCTGCTATACAGTATGTCTAAATTCTGGGTTATAAGGATTTTTAGGAAGTTTTGGTAAACCTTGCAAACTTGATATCAGGAGGTATTCCACAGTAAGATATTGACACAGTTCTTTGAAAATGGCATTCTCTTGAAAACAGTTCACTATAGAATTAAAATAATGTGTCATGGAATCTATGAAAGCAAGATCAACAGTTCTATACATGGTTTTCATCTTTTAACATTTCATTCATAGAATTAAAGTAATGCAACTTATCCATAACAACAATAGCTCGACCCATCAGCGGGTCTTATCACTATATCATCATTGTTCTGTAACCCTTCTAGGGTTAGTTTTTCATTTTTAGTCAGATTAAAGAATTTATTACGTCTCTCATTATTCAGAAGCACATAAATGTGTTCCTCACATACTTTAAGAAATACTTCTAAAGTCGAGGACAATTGTGGAGTGTAAGTAGTATTTTTTTTTTTTTTTTAAACTTGCACATTATTACTATCATCTTGATCAACAAGCAAACAGACTACAGAGCTAGATTACGAGTAAATGATCTAAGTTCTACAATAGTATCACTCAAGTTGGCCCACTGGGCTGGAATGAAAGACAAAACTTGCTTCAATAAAGATAGTCAAATGTCTCTGGGAAATATTCCAAACTAATTGTTGTTCATTATTTTCCACATCTGTTTTCAAGTCTGTGGTTGACTGTTGTGAAAAGACTGTTTTGCTTACCTATTTATCATTGCATAACTTTTGTGTATGTGTATTGTGTGTGTGTATATGTATGTGTGTACACATAATATGTATATGTGTGTGTGTGTGTGTGTGTGTGTGTGTGTGTGTGTGTATATATATATATATATATATATATATATATATATATATATCTATATATATATATATATATATATATATATATATATATATATATATATATATATATATATATATATCCACAGTGTGTGTGTGTGTGTGTGTATGTGTATATATATATATATATATATATATATCTCCACAGTGTGTGTGTATATATATATATATATATATATATATATATATATATATATATATATATATATATATATCCACTGTGTGTGTATGTATATATATATATATATATATATATATATATATCCACAGTGTGTGTGTATGTGTATGTGTGTGTGTATATATATATATATATATATATATATATATATATATATATATGTGTATATATATATATATGTGTGTGTATATATATATATATATGTGTGTGTGTATATGTATATATATATATATATATATATATATATGTATATGTGTGTGTGTGTGTATATATATATATATATGTGTATATGTGTATATATATATATATATATATATATATATATAGTGTGTGTATAACCCTGCCTGATGATAATACAGTGTAGTGTGTTGAGGTAGTTTAAATATTTCTAGTTGAAAGACATGGGTTGCTTGATTGAGGTGCTTGTATATTCCACAAACATTTTATTCAAGATCAAAACAGTCTGATGTAGCTGCAGAAAAAGTTTATGTAAACATCCACAGTGTTACTGTACCTTTTTTGAGGTAAAAATCTGTAGTCTCTTTTCAGTAGTCCTGTCCCCTTGATCAACTTTTCAGTCAGAAGTTTTTCCCATGGAGTAGCACATTATTCACAGGATGAATGCAGAGTCCTGGTTGGCTAAAGAAGTATTGTATTAGAATAAATCCTATGTAGTACTATTGCTCAGGCTGATGAGTTTAAATTATAGATCAGTTGACTGTTCAATGGGGGTAAACCTTGTGATGAGTACCGTGGGAATAGGGTTACCACCTGTCCCACTTTGCCTGGGACAGTCCCTCTTTGGGCAGTTGTGTCCTTCAAAAAAAATTGTAAAAATGGCCAATATCCTGAGATATTAAGGCAAAATTATTGCCTATATTTTATGTAGTTGCATAAAACAGTTATTCTGTGTCCGAAACACTGGCCATGGGTATGGTTTGGCCTGCAAAATCTGATGTTTGTACCACGATTGTCCCACTTTGGGCATTTGAAAAGGTGGCAACCCTTTGTGGGGAACTCATGGAAATGCTCAATCCCTTAACCTCTTATAATCTTTTAAAAACACTTCTAATTAATTTATATATCTAGTTGAAAAAAAAAACTTGTACAGTAGAATACTGAAATGTCCGTTTAACAGTACTTTTTTTTTTTTTTTTGCTGGGATTAGTTCATGCCAATTCTGGCATAGTTTTTGCATATGTTATCAACTGGGCTAAGAATGCAAGTTATGCCTGAACACAGTAACCAGTGTTATTTCAGTGTAGTAACGCTAACCTTAAAAATGTAACCTTAACACTAAAGCTGTGTCCCTAACCTTGATCCTAAAACCCTTTCTAACTCTCAAGCCCAGTCTTGACTCTAAAACCATAAAAATATAAAAATTACTAGAAGATATTTAACTTTTGTTATTTCTCGGTATGTTTTTTCACCTACTGTAGTTTCTTTGTGTTATCGTTATTGCCTTATATCATAATGGCATCAGATGAAGTCATCATGAATTTTTGTAATGTGCCATAATGTGATTTAGTCAACTTCTGCATGTTATTTTTCATTTACTTTTGAAAAGAAAGTTTATAACTATAAATGTAATTCAACAAAGGTGTTTGTGTCTAGTGATTCGGTGTGTCTTTACCAGGTAAAAAGTTGTGTATTTCACATAAAACTAGGCCTGCAATAGTGACTTAATTATGTAGTTACCATAATAGTAGATGTGTACGTGTAGGTCCATTCTTAGTAACACCCCTGCCCACCTTCTCTCACACTGGAGAAGAAAGTTGATGGCGTCTTATGTTTAATGCAGCTGTCGTCAGATCTGGAGAAGGCATAGTGTAGTGGTCAGCAGGTAGCACGCTGGAGCTTGCTAACGTTGGAAGGCAGTGGGTTCTGTTCCCACACCTGGTGCTTATTTTTCCAGTGCTACACTCCTGAATGTGCAATCCTTTCGCTGAGATATTAATCTGAGTCCTACCCACCTGAGTTGTTGGTAGCTCAAGTGGGTGTAAAAGATCCTCTAGCATTTATATAAAAGAGTGGGAGTATTTTGTTTATATCTATGTGATATATATCTGAATTTGTATCTATATCGTACATGTGTGTATGCATAAAAAATATATATATATATATATATATATATATATATATATATATATATATGTGTGTGTGTGTGTAATTTATTTATTTTGAACAGAAATGTTGTCTTTGCCAGTAATGTTGCATCTTATGCACAGTTCCCTCTTCTGTTGCCTGAGCTGGTATTATACATTTAAAAACGGACAATAAGTAAGAGTTCTGTAAGGTTTAAGAGTTCTGCTGTCCGTGTAAATATGACTACAATAAAACTCACGTTTTACCAGATTATAGAAGGTGTCTGGTTTAAAACCATTTTTCATAATACAGTACAGAGTTTGTGTTTTAATTCCACTAATGTTCTCTGTTTACGTTTCATATTTGTTTATACATATTGACATCTTGTATGAAAACAAAGATTTCTGTACCTTACTCTGTGCCCTCCAGTTGTTCCACATGCAGGTAGGAAAGAGAAGGTTAGCACTTCCAACTCCTGTATTGCTAACAGATTGATACCACAGATAAGATGCTTTTACCAAGAACAGAAACTGTAATTGCAAGGCTGAGTTAGCAGCTGTAGTCATGTAAGAGTTTTGAAGTGGCTTGTAATAGTTTCATAGGTTGGTACTAGGCTATCAGCCCTAGGGCCTATGCAAGCCTAGCCATAACAATTCCCTGGCTATTTCTTCCCACATTATTTACTTTCCTGGACCCCTGTCTAGCAGGGTGACTGACGTGATCCCTGGGGTGAATTTCCTTTCTCCCATCCAATCGTCAAGGTTCCTCTTGAAGAGGTCCAAAGAGGCACTCTGCTTGACATGTATAGGCAATCTATTCCAGAGTCTGGGGAGTCTCTGGGTCAGGAACCTATCCCTCCAACATGTTTTGTTTATTGTGATGACAAGGTTTAGATCCCTGGAGCGTGTAGCTCTGAGGGATTGGGATTTCTTTAAGTGTAGCATGTCCAACAGCTCTGTTTTTGATATGGCCTTGTATGTTAAGCAGAGATCGCCTCTGAGTAGACGATATGCGTCAGAGTATAGCTGGAGTTTTTTAAGGCGGTCA
The DNA here is from genome assembly GCF_019279795.1 of Protopterus annectens. NCBI lineage: Eukaryota > Metazoa > Chordata > Ceratodontiformes > Protopteridae > Protopterus > Protopterus annectens. The sequence continues at coordinate 1,833,089,767 of NC_056726.1, forward strand.
GCATAGGGCATCTGCTTTAGGCCTGTGATTCTTTTAGTGAGGTATTTCTGAGGCCTTTCCAGTTGTTGCAGATGTCTTGAGAGGTACATACCAAATGGGGCATTGTATTCTGTAATGGGTCTAATGAGGGATGAGTACAGTGGGACAATGACCTCCTTTCTTCTGGATGAAAAGCCCTTCATGATGAGGTGTGCCACATAGAAGGATTTCCTGACTGTTGTGGCGATGTGGTTATCGAAGGTGAGACCACTGTCCACCTGTGTCCCCAAGTCTCTTATCACACTTTCTGTGTTTAGTGTACTGCCACCTATATGGTAATTCATGGATACATGTTTTTTCCCAAAGGGGATAACAGTACATTTCTTGGCATTGAGCTTGAGCCCATGGCTCTGGCACCAAGCATCTGTTTCTGTAAGGCCCTTTTGTAGAGTATCCACATCATTTGGGGATTCATTAATGGCTCCCAGTTTGCAGTCATCTGCAAACTTTGTTAGCCAGAGTCCCTTAGTGTTGACCTGTACTTCAGAGAAGTAGATGCCAAACAAGAGCGGCCCCAGGACTGAACCCTGAGGTACTCCACTTGTCACTTGTCTGGAGCTGGATTTGGAGTCTGCTACTTTTACAGTGTGGGTTCTATCAGTAAGCCATTTAGCAACCCATTGGGTGACATAGGGATTAATGCCCAGCTTAGTAAGTTTATCTATGATTCCAGAGTGGGGGATGGTGTCAAAGGCCTTGGCAAGGTCTAGATAGGCTGTGTGGACCACCTTACCCTTGTCCATGGCTCTGGAGACTGATTCAAAGAAGTCAATCAGGTTCAGGAGACTAGATCGGCCCTTCACAAACCCAAAATGGGTGGGGTCCAGTGTTTGAAGGTTGCCAATGTCTTTGTTTATAAGTTCCATGATAATACGCTCCATGGCCTTGCAGATAAGGCTTGTCAGACTGATGGGACGGTAGTTTCCGGGATCCAAGGTGGACCCCCCCCCCTTGTGGATTGGGATAACTGTAGCTCTGCGCCACTCAGTGGGTACGAAACCTGAGGTGAGGCTATGATTAAACATGACACTTGGGTGAGGTGCCAGTTCATATTGTAGTTCATGTAGTACACAGCCCGGGATGTCATCTGGTCCCATGGATGCTGTATTCTTCGCTTTAGAGAGTGCGTTTTGTACCTGTGTGGCCGTTATTACTGGAATTTGGCAATCTTCCGGTATTGAGATGGGCCATTTAGGGGGTGAGAGTGGGGTGAAGTTGGCACTGAGTCGATCTGCCAGGATATTGGCAATATCCTTCGGATCAGTATATTTAATGCCATTCTGTTTTAGCTCAGAGCAGATCTGAGCATTGCCATTTAGATTCTTGATATAATTATAGAATGCTTTGTGGTTGTCTTTGGAATCTTTGGCAATTTTATTTTCGTAACTAGCTTTGGAGGATTTTGTGAGGCATCTCAGTTTCTTACTGAGGCTAGTAAGGGAGTTTTTTGCATCCTGGGATTTTCCTCTTTTCTGCAAAAGTTTCTTCCTTTTGTTGTAAAGTTTGTTTATGGCAGGGGACCACCAGATTGGCTTCCTTTTTTGGATGAGAGCATTTTGGTTCTATTTGGGATGGCACGATTCATGCATGAGTGGATGTGCTCGTACAGTGCCATAGTGTAGGATTCAGCAGTTGAACTTTCAGTTCCCGTCTGCATGGGTGTCATGAAGTTTGTCACTTCTGACTTGAGTAGCATGAAGTTGGCTTTGGAGAAGTTTTTTATGGTGGTTTCTTTACTGGGGGTGGGGGTGGGATGTGGATGTTAAGGGTGATTAGCTTATGGTCAGACCTGACTAACGAGGGGGTGACCATAGGTATGGAGCATTGATTTCCCATGTTGGTAATGACCAGGTCTAGGATATTGGAGCCCCTGGTGGGACTATGGATTAGTTGATCCAGGGCGTTGGAATTTATGAATTCCAAGAACCGTTGTGCAAAGGTGTTGGGACATGAGTAGTTTTCTCAGTTAATGGCAGGGTAGTTAAAATCACCCAGTATTAGGGTGTTTGGTTCTATCTTAATATTTTCCAGTATGTTTAGAAAGGTGTAGTGAGAATCTTGGGGTATGGTGGGGGATCTGTAGCAAGCTACAATTTGGATTGCAGTCTTACCTAGTGTTAGTTGCACTTGGAGAATTTCAGACACATTGTGTTGGCCAACTAGCCTGGTGGTGTGAATATCCTTGGTGAATATTGACACTCCCCAACCTTTAGTGTTTCGGTCCTGGTTTGGTGGCCGAAAAGTGTGGTAAGAGTTGTAGCCTGGTATTGCAGGGGTGCTCTCTGGAGCCTTGAACCAGGTCTCAGTTACTGCACAGATATCGATGTTCTCCATTTTTAGGAGTGCCTCGAGAGAGTGCATTTTGAGGTTTAGACTTCTAGCATTGAGTAGCATTACCTTCAGATTTTGCATGCTTGTACCTGTTATGGTGGTGGTTTTGTCCTTTGAAGTTTGCCTAAAAAAGGCACTATAGGGGTGGCAAGAGCCTTAGCTAGTAACCTGAATCCCAGGGGCGACAGGTGCAGACCATCTCTGGCAAAGCATCGTGGTCTGTCAATCATGTCATCCCAGGCAGACAAATACTGGATCCCCTTTGAATGACACCATAAGCTTAGCCAATTGTTGAAGTCAATCATTTTATCCTTATATTGTGGTATCATTCTGGGCGAAGGCAGGATGCTACTCAGGGCTAGGGTCATACCTGCCTGGGCCACATGATCCGAGAGCTCTTCCATGCTTCATAGTATAGTACTAGGCTATCTGCCCTAGGGCATTTGTAAGCCTAGCCATAGTGATGTGGCTTTTGCCACCCCATGAAATGGTACAAAATTGTACAGAATAAAATTAGAATACTGTGCCTCTGTCTAGTAGTGGCACAATGAAGGTCCCCTTATATAATAGAATTAGTTTACTGTGCCCCTGTCTAGCAGTGACACAGATGTGACCCCTGGGGTAAACTTACGATCTCCCATCCACTCATCAAGATTTCTCTTGAAGAGAGTCAGTGAGGGGCTCTGCCTAATACGAACTGGGATCTTATTCCAAAGCATGGGAAGCCTCTGGGTTATAAATCTATCCCTCCAGCATGTCCTATTCATACTCGTGCCGAGGTTTAAGTCTTTAGCTCTAGTGGTCCTGATGGATTTGGATCTTTTGAGGTGGAGCATGTCCATCAGATCCTGATTGGACATGGCCTTGTACGTCAGGCAGAGATCACCCCTGAGCAGGCGGTATGCTACTGAATAGAGCTGAAGTTTCTTTAGTCTGGCAGAATAAGACATATGTTGGAGACCCTTGATCCTCTTGGTGAGGTACTTTTGTAGTCTCTCCAGCTGTTGCAAATGCCGGGTGCGGTACATACCAAATGGGGCACTGTACTCAATCATGGGTCTGATGAGGGAGGAGTATAGGGGTACAATGACATCCCTGGATCTGGATGTGAATCCCTTCATGATGAGGTGTGCAAGGTAGAATGTTTTTCTAACCACTTTGGCAACGTGGGTGTCAAATGAGAGGTCGCTGTCGACTTGAGTCCCTAGGTCTCTGATTTCTTTTTCCGTACTCAGTGGGTTGCTGTCTATGTGATAATTTGTGGGTACTTTGTTTTTCCCAAAGGGGATGACTATACAATTTTTGGCATTTAGTTTAAGGCCGTGAGTCCGGCACCAGTTGTCCGTTTCTGTGAGGCCTTTTTGTAGGATGTATGTGTCCGCTGGTGTATCGACTATGGCGCCTAGTTTGCAGTCATCTGCGAACTTTGTCAGCCACAACCCTCCCATGTTTGCTTTAACCTCTGAGAAATAAATGCCGAACAAGAGGGTCCCAGGACAGATCCCTGTGGGACACCACTTGTGACTGGCTTTGAGTCTGACATTGCTGCAGCGATTTTAACTTTATGGGTTCTGTCCTTTAGCCAGTTTGCAACCCATCTAGTGACCTAAGGGTTAACGTTTAAGCTGTTGAGCTTATCTATGATGCCTGAGTGGGGTATTGTGTCAAAGGCCTTAGCCAAGTCCAGGTAGGCTGTATGGACTGCTTTGCCCTCATCAATGGCTCTATTGACTGTTTCGAAAAAGTCAACTAGGTTCAAAAGGCAGGATCTGCCCTTTACAAAGCCGAACTGGGTGGGGTCAAGTGTCTGTAGGTCCCCTATGTCTCGGTTTGTGAGTTCCATAATGATTCTTTCCATAGCCTTGCAGACCAGGCTGGTTAAGCTTATGGGGTGGTAGTTTCCAGGCTCTGTAGAGGTACCCCCTTTGTGGAGTGGGACCACTGTTGCTGTACGCCACTGTTCAGGTACATATCCTGAAGTAAGGCTAAGGTTAAATAGTATTTTTATGTGTGGGTTTAGCTCCTCTTGGAGTTCACGTAACACGCAACCCGGGATACCGTCGGGTCCCATTGATGCTGTGTTTTTAGCTTTGTTTTGGGCGGATCTCCCTTGGACATCTGAGATTACAGGGAGATTACATTCAGCTGGGATAAGTATTTCTTCTTTTGGGGGTGAGGGAGGGGAGATACAATGCATACTTCTATGTGTGCTGATATAATGTGAGTTTTACTTTCTAGAATTGTGTAGCAGTTGACCCTTTGATTGTATAAAAGCTTTGCAAACTTTAATGTACATTTATATATAGTTATTTACTTGGCAGTGTAATTTAATATCACTTTAAACGTAAGGATTGATTTTTATCTTCGTTAAATTAAAACACCATGCACTGAAGGAAAAAAAGGCAAAGTGATAGCAACTATGATCATGACACTGTTAATAGTAGTTCTGTTTTTTTCCTCATTGAGTTATTTAAATGCACTATTTTTTTCCATTTAATAGCTTGAACCTTACATGGATGAAAATTTCATTTCAAGAGCATTTGCCACATTTGGGGAACTTGTTCAAAGTGTGAAAATTATCCGCAATAAATTGACTGGGTAAGTTACATTTGTTTTATCGATATCTTGTGGTATAGGAGTCTGTTTTTACATAGGGGATGATGCTAAGAATGGAACAGACATCTGTGAATTTGGTCCAGTTTGCTTTCAAGTTTTCTTTGAGAGTATGTAATTAGGCAGTTCTGTTCCTCTATTAAACTTGTGAAGTTAGCTTAGTAGGCAATGCATGTCCATAGTTATACTTGTCAAGTCATTACAGCTGTGTGAGATTTCACTCTAAAACTTAACTTTATCTGATGCAGAAAAGATGCAGGGACTTTGTTGCACTCTGCTTCATCATTAGTGTATTGTCAGGTGTTATTCCACTTGGAAGATACAAAAAATATATCAATGTTCAGAGGTAATATCCTTATAGTCTTTGTTTTTTCCTAAAAGTAGATTGGGGGGGGGGTAATCAGTTTTCTATTTTGAATGCTGTTCTAAAACCGTGCACTTTGTCTGCAACAGGAATAAAAAAAAAAGAAATAGATGCCAAGTGATACCCTCCTCTAACACTCTGTCACTTATAGAAAACAAATATGGACCAGCCAGTTAATTGGAGGGCCAGTGGTCAGCAGGTAGTGAGGAAAATTGCCTAGAAAAATGCCTTCCCAAATACAAAACTCCAATACTTAAAACCGCTGCAGATTAATATAGTTTATTTCATAAGCACATCATTTTCATTTCCATTCCCACTTCCCAAATACAAAACTCCAATACTTAAAACCACTGCAGATTAGTGTAGTTTATTTCATAAGCACAACATTTCATTTCCATTCCCACTATGTGTATACTGATAAAGGATGTCATGGGAGACTGCATTGTAGGCTTAAATGTTGGGAAGCCCATGGAGCACATAAGCAACTATGGGATATGAATGTTTTAAAAAAGTACATGAGAGCACTGACCATTACATTGGCTGTATTAGAGGCAAGTTGGCTTCTAGGCTAACTCCACGTTTGTTATTTGAGCCAGGATGTGATTGTCAAAGGAAAAAACTTCAAAGACCAATTCACGTAAGGTTCAAGTATGGCACCCATTATTAACTTGCAGCAAGGAGACAAAGCATGCAGGCAGAATGATTTGTCTGGACATTAATAATTAGTATGGCATTTTTATACAGTTCTTTCCATGTTCCACAGAAATGTTACTTCTATTGCTGACGTAGTTAAGACACATCTTTCTGTATTGTTCTGCAGAAAATGTTACTAGACTAATTGCTGACTAGTTGAGAATAACTGCTGATTTACAAAACATTTGAGAAAAACAACCTGGCCTTGGGGCTTATTTTAGCCCACCACAAACTTTCAATTCTTCAGTTGTGCAGTTCTAATATATATGCTACATTTTGCCTAGATTCAAGGTATATTTCTAGCTTGGGTACAAGTAATGCTGACTGTAGTTTATACTTTCAAGCAGCCTTTGTGCTCCTTATCAAAGCTTCTAACAGCTGTGTACTTTCTCATGGCGTAAGCAGAAAATCAATAACTCTTTAAGTCTCATGACACTAGTAGAAATGAAATGCTTCTTGTTATTTGCTGACATTAGCAGAAATCAAATGCTTCTTGTTAAGTTTCTAATAACTGTGCAGATTCATGCAGTGTGAACAGAATACATGTATTAACCCTTTTAAACCTCAGTGCATTAAGCATGCATATTATTAATACTTATTTTTCTAACATTTCCCCCCTTTTAATACTTTTATTCTACTTTCAAAATAAGCATAAACAGTTTTTTTCTACCCCTAACCTCTTCCTACTCAGGATTTGCAGTTAAGAGAGTCATTCAGTTTAAACTTATGAAAGCATTTTCAATTTTTCAACAATTCTTCAAGTTCAGCACCTTGGTTTAAGGTTTCTGAAACTGACATGTCTATAAAGTCTTTAATCACTCTTTTCATGCAGGGGATGCAGCAGCACACACACATACCACCAGCAGGATCATTCCTACACAGATGGCAATCGGGATGTTCATTAGGATACTGCTCCATCCGCCAAACAATCTCTGGAAAAAGTCCGTCAATGGATTTGGTCCTGGCTTGGTCATAGCCGACACCTGCTGAATCACCTCAAGGTGATTGTCTATCTCGTGTTTGTGGTCAGGAATATACGAACAGCATTCCTTCTGGATTAAAGCGCAACTACCTCCTCTCGCCGCTAGGGTAAAGTCAAGAGCCATGCGGTTTTGAAGCACTACAGTTCTCATGGCAGTCAGTTCATCAGTCACCAATTCTAGAGCCGAAAAGGTTGCATTGCTCATTATTTCGAGAAGTTTAAACGTTTTTTTCAGTTCCCAGATTGATTTTGTTGCTCCATATGCTGGCAATACACCTGCCCACGAGATGATGGTATCACCCAAGTCCATATGTGACGGTCCATTTTTCCCTAGGCTCACAACATGATGGTTTTTCCAGCCCGCATTGATTTGCCCCACTGGGTTGACAGGTTTCTTGATTTCTCGCCGAACATTCCGAATTTTCCCCTAAGGTAAAACTGCTGTGTGTCGTATGGCCGGAACCAAGTACCCCAAATAACAACTGCCGGACCAATTCTCAGGTAACCATTTATATGCTTTCCTACCACATACAAAGTAGCAGTCTTCTCCTTTGGTAGTAACTTTACTATGTCCTGGCTCTGGATGAAACATTTTTTTGTCAACTATAATCAGTTGTTTATAGAGGTCAGCATTATGTTTTACTTCATCAGTTGTCCTGTGCATCAGTTCAAAAATATGAATCCTAGCTTGTGTTGCAATAGGAACCTGTGTTGTCAGTTTTATTGTAGCATCTATAGAGAACAGTCACATTGCAATTGCTCCAGCCCACCTGAACTGTATAATTTTTGTAAAAACACACAGTCCCCTTCTGTCGAACAGACAAGTGCAGTGCTAAATTATCTTGTGATGTGACATCTGATGTATCATAGACTAAGTTTTCCCAGGTCTTGTTGGCTCCTAGGGGGACTGAACAATAACCCCCCGTATGCTGTTGGTAAAGCTGTGCAAATCCAGCAATTTGAAACATTGAAGGTCTCAGCATACACATATTTGATTGCCTGGTAAGTGTTGAAGTTTGGGTGCCACTCTACGTGCAACTCTCCACGCTTATTCAGTTCAGTTTGTGTGGCGGGGAAAAGGAATGGCCACAACAAAAAGATTATTGTCACTAGTAGAGTCAACAGGATGATTATGCAATACTTCTGAGGAAACTGTGGTTCTGCATTCCTGTTTTCTCCGACTCTTCCGAATAGGTACATCTGGATCTTACTGGATCCTGTCATCTTTGTTCCAGACATGCGTTCTTACTCTCTGCCCTAATAGGACCTTCAGCACCGATGGTTTCTTCACTGGGTTTGAGACGGATCAGTCCTATTGATCTGACCCCGCTTTGTAGCCAGACTTTGTGCTGAGGGCCCAGATGGAGAGTTAAGATTTTTGTCCAGTTCAAAGTTCTTAACTAGTTTGCAGTGCGTCAGGTGGATCCACGAAGTTTGCTCTGCTATCTTGACTGCAGTGGGTGTCGAAAGAAACACCTGGTAAGGACCTTCCCACCTTGGTGATGACCAATTCTTCTTTATATTCTTCACCCACACCACTCCCCCGGGATCACTGCCACTTCCGATGTTTCGGTTTGTTCTCTATCTGAAACAGAATTTGACTGTAACAGATGTTTAGAATTCATGACTTTTCTCATATATTCAGCTAGTGTATAATCTGCTTCCTGGTCTGCGGACATGAGAAGTTTCCACTGGGGTGTATAATAAGCCCTTCCAAATAGTTTCTCAAAAGGAGTCGATCCTTTTGCAGTGGGAACAGTTCTCATGCTCAACAGTGCCAGGGGCAAACAATATAGCCAATTCTTCCCTGTCTCAGCTATTAACTTTCTTAATTTATTCTTTAATATACCATTATGCCTCTCAACTAGCCCTGCAGATTCCGGATGGTTTGCACAATGATTTTTTAAAGAAATACCAAAATGCTTACTTAACTGCTGTATGGTTTGGTTTACAAAGTGTGTACCATTGTCACTGTAGATCTTTCCGGAATGCCAAATCTAGGGATGATTTCTTTGACAAGTACTTTTGCCACCGTGGCTGCATCTGGATTTTTGGTTGGAAAGGCTTCCACCCATCTGGAAAACATATCTACAATGACAAGACAATACTTCTTATTTTCACGTTTGTTCAATTTTATGAAATCCATACAGATAGTGTGAAACGGATATGGTGGTGTAGAGAAACTCCCTTGCTTGGGCTTTAACACCCCTTCTGCATGATGTTTGTTGCAAATTTGACACATCAAACAACATTTTTTAGAGTAGTTTGTAAATCCGTACATTGTGAACACCTGGTTCACCAGCTGTACCATCCCCCCTGTTGAGACATGGCACTGCCCATGGCTCAACAAAGCTGCATATCTAAACAAATTAGATGGTAGTATCGGTTTCCCTTCTTTAGAGATGTACAGCCCCTTTTCGAGAATTGCTCTTCGTTTTACCCATCTTTGTTTTTCAGCTTGCGCAGTGAGTGTCTGCATTGTTTTTAACATTTCTAAGTCCAAAATCTCAGAGGGTTGTAGTTCCTCATTTGAAGGAAATACTTCTGTAGCTGCTTGTTTTGCAGCTGTATCAGCTCTCGCATTACCTTTTGAAATCCTATCTTGTTGCTTGGTGTGAGCTGTGCATTTACAAATGGCTACTTTCTGAGGTAACTGAATAGATTCTAAATGATCTAGAATAAACTGTGCATGATTGATAGGTTTGCCAGTAGATGTTATCATTCCTTGTTTTTTCCACTGTTGCGCAAAAACATGTACAGTAGAAAAAGCATACTGGCTGTCAGTAAAAATGTTTACACATGTACACTTTGCTAAGGTACATGCCTGTGTCAAGGCAATCATTTCTGCTGCCTGTGCAGATAAGTTGTGTGGTAAAGGTTTTTCTTCTATAATCTCAGTGTCAGAAACTACTGCATATCCTACTAGGTTCTTTCTTGCAGGACCCCTTTTGCACGAACCATCCACGTAGTATGTCACCTCGGCATCATCCAAGGGGACATCAGTGAGATCTTTTCTAGGTAGTGCCTTTTGCTCAATTACCTGCAGGCAGCGGTGTGGTGTGCCATCTGCAGGGGTTGGGAGCAAGGTAGAAGGGTTCAAAGTCGTGCATCGTTCAATTGTCATGTGAGGTTGGCTCAACAATATAGTCATACAGGAAAGATGCCTAGCAGGGGAAAGATATACCACCTTTTCTTGTAGTAAAATAATCGTGACTGCATGAGGCACACTCAAAGTGAGAAGGTGGAATAAGACTACTAAGGCCGAAGCCTGTACTGCCATTGCAGCTGCAACTACTGCTTGTACACAGTGGGGTAAGGACCATGCCACTGGGTCTAGTTGTGATGAATAGTAAGCAATGGGGCGTTGCTTATCCCCATGCTGTTGTGTTAACACTGATGTCATATAACCTTGCTTACAATCTACAGTTTGGAAAAAACGTTTATGATAGTTTGGTAATCCCAGAACTAATGAGTCTGCTATTAACTGCTTCAGTTTGCAGAAAGCAGATTCTGCTTCTGGTGTTCATTGTAATAAATCCTGTGCTACCATAGGCTTCTTATATATGAGGTCAGTCAGAGGTGCAGATTCCAAAGCATAGTTTGGAATCCAGCTCCGGCAAAAATTAGTTGTACCCAGGAAGGACATAATTTCCTTCTTGGTAGTGGGTTTTGGTGCTTGCCATATTGCTACTTTTCTGTCCTCATCTAATGTTCTACCTTCCTTGGATATTACATATCCCAGGTATTTGACTTGTTTTTTCCAAAGCTGCAGTTTATTTTTATTTACCTTATGTCCTTCAGCGGCTAAGAATCGTAATAGCGCTATGGTATCTTCTCTACAATCTTGCTGGGTGGGAGCTGCCAGCAAGATTCATCAACATAAAGTAAAATCTGACTGCCTCTTGGTGGGGTGAATCCCGCCAAGTTGCTTGCCATTTATTGTGAGAATATCGTCGGACTTTCACAATACCCCTGTGGTAGTTGCGTATATGTATACCTTTTCCCCTGAAATGTGAATGCAAACCAATACTGGCTGTCAGGGTGTATCTGTATCGGAAAAAACGCATTGCTGATGTCTACCACAGAGGTTTTAAATCCTTCAGCAGGGTGTGTGGGTCTGGCACCGTAGGTGCCCTTGGTATTACTGCATCATTTGCAGCTTGTAAATCTTGGACCATACGCCATTCTCCATTTGCTTTTTAACTGGAAATAAGGGTGTATTACATGGGGAATCGGGAGATTCTACCAGTATTCCCCCTTTAAGTAAGGCTGCTATAATAGGCTTTATTCCTGCCTCTGCATCTTTTCTTAAGGGATACTGTCTTTTTTTGTGGTCTGAATGCTGACTTTGGCGTGATAGTTACTGGTCCTGTTGTACGAATAAGTCCTACATCTGATTTTCCTGTTGACCAGAGAGTTTCTGGTATGTTCTGTAAGGCATTCTCTTCCTCCTTTAATAGGAGTGCTAATCAGCTGTCCTTGCTAGACTGCAAGTGCATGGCTGGGTGGGTCTGAGTTATCCAATTCAACTTCTGTATTTGTATTCCCTGTTCTGATAGTTCTAATTCTGTCTGTTTCTCCCATCTCGTGACTTTTTCTCCTAGGTCTGCCCATTCTGTATTTTTGTTCTTGGTTAAGCTAACATGTGGTAATCAATTAGATTTATAAAGTGTAAAGAATTCCTGGGGCAATGAACAGTTGGCTACACTGTTCCTTCTATGTCCCAGTACAGGTTACGCAGTATCAGTCTGTTTGCATGATTTTTAAACAATTTTTGCTCATATTCCTTGTCAGGTCCTGGTGTGTTAAAATAATACAGGGTACAGTGCAACAGGTGTTGCTTATCAATGTCAAGGGAGGGGAACTTGCTGATGGCTACATTCATTAATTCTTCGGTCACAGTCCCTGTACCAGTCGTAACCAAGTCCTGGCTGTACCAATAAAACATTTCACCCTCCGATTGCACTGCAAAGGTATCAATTTGTCGCTGTGCTTCCATACCCTGCATGGTTGGGACTACTGCTATACCAAATAGTTACATGAGGTCTCTTCCCAAGAGGCTTACTGGGCATTTTGCAGGAACAACAATTTTGCTTTTCTGAGTCAATCCTGAAACTGGATCAGTTATTGCAATATTATGGGAGAGGGGCTCTCGATACAGCTGTCCATTAGCTGCTTTTACCAGTATGTAATCAGGTGACTCCATGTTTTCTGGTAGTTTGGAGGGATGTATCAGGGTTCGTGATGCCCCTGAGTCACACAAGAATTTGACTTCCCTTCCTTCTACCAAGAGTGTAACTTCTGGATGTTATGTGATCCTATCTCGCCTACATTCTGACTGATGGGTTCGGAGCCGATCCCTCGGCTCCGACTCGGCACGCTTATGCCAAAGAGCGAAGTCTCTTATTGGCTGAGCTTACTATATCCCAGGATGCACCACTACCAGTCCCCTAGATCTCGTTTGCCGCTAACAAGTGAAGACGTGGTCTCGAGCTGGCTGAGCTAAGTAGTGATTAATTTCACTAGTTTTTCTGTCAGGAATTTCTTTTTTCTTCAACAAAAGTTGTTTTAACAGCTATTCTTGTGTTTAGAGTGAGTTTGGTGAAATTTACTTGGTAAATTCTTGTGTTGTGAGTGTTGACTAGGAGTACCTCTTGTGTGTAAAGGCCTTTCCCGGTCTTTTTGATTGTAGGTGACTTCTGTCTTGTTTAGGGATCTCGGATCCTTTATACTGTGGATAGTTTCTCTTTCTTGTAAAGAAGGTCAAAGAAGAGAGAATTTCTTTCTAATTACAGTGTTTGTACTGTGTTTTGGGCTTTAATTCACCGGAATGTCTCCGGTACCTAGGCCTTCAGGCTTTAAAAAGTGCACCAAGTGCAACTTTAAAATGTCGATCACAGATGACCACTCTCTCTGTGTTTATTGTTTGGGTGCAAAGCATTTGCAGGAGTCCTGCAGCGTGTGTCACGCTTTTTCCTCGAGGGTCCTCCAAGAGAGGAAAAATAAGCTCATATTAAAAGGTCTCATAAAACCCTCCTTTGAAGAAGCTTTAGCATCCTCTCCTTCTCCTGCTAAAAAGAAAAGGGCGTCGGCTCCGACCAGTCCGTCGGATCCGACCGCCAAAAGACATAGGCAGGTTTCTCCTTCGGCTCCAAGGACTTGGGCCGAGGCGGAACGGTCTGCCTCGATGCCACCAGTCTCGACTCCTCTGGCTTCGGAGCCGATGGCTGGGGCATCGAGGCGGGTCACCTTCGGCTCCACTGGTCTCGGAGCCGACAAAGGTTGTCGCTCAGACACTTCCTCCTCGGCGCCGAAGTCCTCCTCGGCACCGATGGAAATTAGTGTGGGTATTCCTTGGCGCCGATAGTCATCGAGTCGCCGAGCCGGTCCCCTAGCCCCTTGGGGCCGTTGGAGAGGCCATCTCGAACCCGTTCAGTATCCTCTAGGTCATCGAGGATGTCAGATTCGGACATAGACAGGGTGCTCCAAAGACTGTTCCAGTCCCCAGTCTTTCAAAATTTGTTTGGCTCCGACCCAGTTGGCTTCGGAGCCGATGGCCATGCCCATGTCATTGCCATTCCTCCTCCGACCGCTTGGCTCCGTGGAGCAGGTGCTGTTGGAGCGGTGGAGGTCTTAGGGTCGGCTCCGACCCTTACTCCAACCCCGGCCTTCGGGTCCGAGTTTGGTACACGGACTTCTTCGGCTGGACCTGGGGTGATGTTTCAGGACCTATGCTGTCGGTTCCGAGCCTCCCTCTCGGTGCTTGGCTGCGGGACTTCCGTCTGCTATCATGGCTCGGGGACCGGACACTCCCAGGATTCTGGGGTCCGGCTTTCAGAGCTATGAGGAGTGCCTTGGCCAAGTCTTCTTTGGCCATCTCTCCGGCTTTACCGGCACCTTCCCTGGGCGTGGAGACTGGGTCTTTGGCAGTTCCCTGTCCTTAGGCAGCGGAGCCCCTGGGCCTGAGGTTACCCCCATTGGGGTTCCCCTCCTCCTGAGGGTTCTTGAGTTGTCTTCAGAGGAACCCCAAGGAAGAGATCGTGCAAGAGGAAGCACGTGGACTCCCCCGAGTCTATTACATCGGACACTGATCTTGATGATGCGGAGGGGTCCCCGAAGTTGTCCTCGGATGATGTCTCATTTGCAGACATCTTAGAGATCCTCAAACAACGAGGCGGCTGGATATCCAAACCCCCCTCTGCTGATGAGTCAGTGCTTCTCAAGGCCTTTGGGGCTCAGCCCTCCGCCTCCTGGGTGTCTCCGCCCTTGACGAGCTCCTGGATTTAGTTTGTCGGAGGTGGGAACATCCAGATACCGTGGAACCAGTCCCTTCTCGTCCTAACAAATTTTTGTCTGCCCCACCCGAGAAGGAGTTCCTCACTAAAGGCGTGGCTGTAGATGCCATGGTGGTGGCATCTGCTACACAACAGGGCGTGGCAGAGGCTTCAGCGTCCGTCCATCCTCCTAATAAGGAGTCTAGGAGCATGGACGATGCGGAAGCATACCCTGACTTCAGCGGCCTTTACTTTAAGGTCCCTGAATTATTTGGCACATTTTACCAGGCTTCAGAGGGATCTGGTCAAGGAGCTGTCAGATTCCCTCTCAGGTAACCTACCTGAGCAGCTAGCCCAGTCGGTTAGCTCTCAGTTGGCTATCCTTGCTTCAATTTCTAACTTCGTCCATGAGGCTCATTTCAGATGCCGAAGGCGGGTAGAGCGGCAGGCACAGGCGTGGCTCTCGGAGACAAGCCTGGCTCCGTTTGTGTCATTTTGGAGGCCTTCAAGTCTTCCTTCACGGCGCTCCCTTTGATGGGTCCTCTTTATTTGGACCTAAGGTTAAAGACACTCTTACCCGCTGTGAGCAAGAAGGAAAAACTTTATCTGCCGTAGGTGCACGTTATTCCACTCCCTTTCGGCCTTATCCCAAGGCTAAAGGAGGAGGGAAGATGTGGTTCCAAATCACGTAAGTTTTTCCATCAACAGCAGGAAGATTCCCCCTCCAGAGGCAGAGGGGGGGGAAATTTTTCTGGGAGATGCCGTCCCAGAGGTGGCAGAGGGCCCCGCAATTCTGGAGACCGCGAGTCCTTTCATGGCTCTTCAGCCTCCCACACTTCATGAGGGATTGCCCGGCTGTGCTGCTCCGGAGCCAGTCGGGTGCCGTTTTGCCAAGCACCTAAAAGCCTGGGAGTCAATCACTCAGGACAGATGGGTGCTTCGGATTATTGCCGGAGGTTACACCATCCCCTTCACACACTCACCCCCACCGTCCAAAAAAATCCCGGACCCACCACCCAGTCAAAGGGAAATTGCAGCCGCAGAAGCGTTAAAGCTGCTAGGAAAAGGAGTCATCCAACCGGTCCCCACAGACCAGATCGGATTCGGAAATTACTCAAGGTTCTTTTTAGTGCCAAAAAAGACAGGGGACCTGAGACCAATATTGGATCTCAGCAGACTAAACCAATCCGTCACGAAATCCAAATTCCGAATGGTCACGTTACAATCCATTCTCCCATTATTGGAGAAGGATGTTTGGATGTGCTCCATAGATCTCAAGGACGCCTATTATCACATACCGATACATCGGGCGTCCAGGAAGTATCTGCGCTTCAGCCTGGGAGACAGTCATTTCCAATTTTGTGCTCTGCCCTTTGGTCTCACCACAGCCCCAGGGTGTTCACCAAATGTTTGGCAGTAGTAACTGCTCACCTGAGGAGTCTTGGATTCCAAGTGTTTCCCTATCTGGACGACTGGCTCCTGACTGCCACCACCAGTCATCTACTAATGGACAACCTCAAAGCCACCATCTCCCTGGGTGCTACCCTGGGAATTACATTCAATTGGTCAAAGTCTGTCTTGCTGCCCTCTCAGCGCATAAGGTTCATAGGAGCAGAGATAGACTCAAAATTGATGCGTGTTTTTCTTCCTACCGAAAGGATCCAAACTTTACAAGGCCAAGTTCAAGCCCTGCTTTCAAGATCCAAGGCCCCAGCCAGGATGGTCCTGCAAGTTTTAGGTTCGATGTCTGCCACGGTTCTTCTAGTTCCTCTGGCAAGATTGCACATGAGGATTCTTCAGTGGCTATTATCGACTCAATGGTCCTTTCAGGATCTTCCCCTCAATCACCCCATTATGATTACAGAAACATGCAAACGGGACCTTCGCTGGTGGCTTCAGACATCCAATCTAAATCAGGGAAGTCCTTTTGTTATTCCCTCTCCACTGGTCACCCTGACGACAGATGCCTCCCAGACAGGGTGGGGGGGCATTGTCTGGGCAGGTTAGTTCAGGGTTCCTGGCTTCCAGACTAAACTTTTCTCCACATCAATGTATTGGAGATGAGGGCTGTACTTCTGTCCCTACAGGCCTTACACAAGTTTCTCCCTCAGGGCATTATCGCCATCCACACAGACAACATGTCGGTGGTCTGGTATCTAAACAAACAAGGAGGGACCAGATCTTACCCCCTTTGCAGAGAGGCCATGAGGGTGTGGGAATGGGCTGTAGCTACCAGCCGTTTCTTAGTAGCGACCCACATTCCGGGGAAATCAAATGTATTGGCAGACAGATTAAGCAGGACAATTCT
Organism: Protopterus annectens; assembly: GCF_019279795.1. Classification (NCBI taxonomy): domain Eukaryota; kingdom Metazoa; phylum Chordata; order Ceratodontiformes; family Protopteridae; genus Protopterus; species Protopterus annectens. The sequence goes on from NC_056726.1 coordinate 1,833,106,371, forward strand.
CTGTCCTCACGAGTGGTCCCTAAACGAAACAGTAGCAGCTCAGGTTTTCAGGAGATGGGGGACGCCGTGCTGCGACCTGTTTGCAACACCACAAAATACGAAGTGCAAAAGGTTCTTCTCCTTGACTCCACATCAGGGGGAAGCAGCTATGGATGCTCTAGCACAACCTTGGCCAACAGGGCTACTTTATGCTTTTCCTCCGATTCCACTTCTCTCCAAAGTCATTCAGAAAGCTTCTCAATTGGGGTCCACAATGATACTAATTGCTCCGCACTGGCCTCGTCAGGTATGGTTTCCCTACCTGAAGAAACATGCGGTGGACAATCCTTGGACTTTAGATCTAACTCCGGATCTGCTAATTCATCAGTCGGGACGACAACACCAGTCCCTTCACACCTTGAAGTTGACAGCTTGGCTCCTCCACTTCCGACTTTAGTCAGAAATCACACATTAGACCCGGAAGTTATTCACATTTTATCTACGGCCCACAAACCCACCACTAAGAAATTGTACCTCAGTAAGTGGAAGAGGTTTGCTATCTGGGCTCAACTCAGGGCTTAGACCCTATCACTGCTCCAATCCCAGAGGTTTTGAAATTCTTAACATCCCTGTTTAATCAAGGATCTTCTGTCTCTACTATTAAAGTCCAACTAGCGGCTATCTCTAAATTTCACGAGTCCATGGATCCTCCGTTGATGAGCAGCAGATTATGCAAAACTTTCATTAAAGGTGCGGGGCTGTTAAGACCCCAGTTTTTCATCCTGCGCCTCCGTGGGATCTTGATTTGGTGCTTCGTGCATTAACATCTTCCCCTTTCGAACCGGCTGCTACATGTGAGTTAAAATATCTGTCTTGGAAAACTGCCTTCTTAGTTGCAATTACCTCTGCAAGAAGAGTTTCAGAGCTTCAAGCCCTATCTATCAAACCACCGTACTTGATTTTTCACAAGGATAGAATATCACTTAGGCCTAATCCATCTTTTGTCCCAAAGGTCTGTTCTAATCTCTGTCTCCAACAATCTCTAGAGCTACCAGTTTTCTTTCCAAAATTCTCCAATGAAGCAGAATACACTCTCCATAAATTGGATGTTCACAGGCAATTGCGCTTCTATTTAGACAGGACTCAGCAAATTCGTAAATCAGACCAGTTGTTTGTGTCCTTCTCAGACAATAAATTGGGTAAAACCATCACAAAAGCTACTATCTCCAAATGGATTGGAGATTGTATAACTCAGGCTTATTCCTCTTGAATAATCAACTTACAACATCTATCAAAGCTCACTCTACCAGAGCTATGGCGACTTCTATAGCTTTTCATTCCAAGCTCGCTATTTCTGAGATTTGTGCTGCGGCTACTTGGTCCAATCCGCACACTTTCATTTCCCACTATAAATTGGATGTGGCATCTAAAGGGCGAGCATCATTTGGTTCCACGGTACTCAGGAGTGTTTTCCAGTGAGCCACCCAGGATTCAGGTGCTAGGGCGCTGTCCCATCAGTCAGAATGTAGGCGAGATAGGATCACATAACATCTTTTAGTTATGTACTCACCATAACTTCAGATGTTTGGGATCCATCTCGCACATTCCTAATACCCACCCTCCTTCCCCTGCCTTGGAGATCAGAAGAGATTGAATGGTTTTGAGTTCTACTGTTTTATCTTGTTTCATCTGATGATGTTATATAATCAGTGCGTGCATGTGTGCATGTATGCGGACAAACTAGATCTGGGGGACTGGTAGTGGTGCATCCTGGGATATAGTAAGCTCAGCCAATAAGAGACTTCGCTCTTTGGCATAAGCGTGCCGAGTCGGAGCCGAGGGATCGGCTCCGAACCCATCAGTCAGAATGTAGGCGAGATGGATCCCAAACATCTGAAGTTATGGTGAGTACATAACTAAAAGTTTCGTGTCTGCTAAATAGAGCTCCAAGCTCAATAAAGCTAGGTCTAATATTTTGTTTTCTTCACTATCACTAACTTCTTGCACTTCCCATCCTCTACTCCCTCTATCACATTCTCATTTGTCCTTTCTTCGCTATCCCCTTCTAGTGATTCCTGACTACCATATAGTCAGTCCTCACCCTCCTTGTCTTCCGTTGTTGCCTTCTTGTTTTTCCTGCAATCCTTTGCCAAGTGTCCCTTTTTACCGCATTTAAAACATTCACCCCTTTTCTTTCGCCCTTCAAAGTCCTCTGATCATTGATCAGATTGTTTCCCTGTGCATTTTTCTTGCCCTTTTTCCCGGACTGTACTACATAGACTTCTGTTCCATCTTCTACAGAAAATACTTAAGCTTTCTTTTTCTTTTGCTATTAAAATGCCTTTCGGCATGCCTAGCATATTCAAGTAATGACTGTAACCTGCTTGTACGATGGTCTACCATGTGTTTTGTAATAAAACTGCTTATAGGTGCAATACTGCCTTTTAAAAATGCATTCTTTAACTGCTGTTCATATGGGGAATCTTGTGTTTGATCTTTAGGAACCTGCATTCCACAGTGGTTATTAAAACATTCTAATAGTCTGGCATAATACCGGTCAATAGTTTCACCTTCTTGTTGTATGCATTGATTTAATGCAAGTCCAGTCTGCCCTAGGCTTCCATTTTTCAGAGATGCGGTCTGTAAGACCTTTTACTCTGTTGTCTAATTCTGCGCTGCTATGTGGGAGGGGTCTTTGTGCAGCATCACGGGGATTCCAGTTGCCACTAATCATGTACCAATCTGACCCCACAATTTGTCTAACTACCTTTTCTACCTCTTCTCCGTTTAGATTAAAACTCGGCCTCATTCCTTGCAAATCTTCTGAGAATTTTTCTAAAATTAACTTTTGGGTGGGGAATTCCCTCAGTGGCTTTCCAGATATCTTCCAGAGTCCAAGGTCTATACACTAAAATAGTTGTGTCCTGATTGTCCTGACTTGCCTGAGGGTTGGGTACTTCTATAATAAGTGGACATATTTCTTCTTCACTCGTAGATCGTGAATTCTTAACCATTTGATATAACTCAATGCCTTCATTTGAGTTACCTGCCTTTGTTCGAGACCTGGTCCCGATGGGATCTCTAATATACAGTTTTATTTTCATAATGCCTCTTTCTTCAGTGACCACAGGATATCGTGGGGGTGGACTAACCTGTTCACTTGCTTCATATTCTGGTAAGGGAGGCGGACGGGCTGATGCTATTACTAAGTTATTGTCCTCCTTGTCTAAAAACATTGTTTTTGAATTTTTGTTCTTTTGTTCCCTACAGTTTACTTCCTCACGCCACCTGTGTGCCTGAGGAATTCCTAATTTCCGTTGCCTTTTTACCCGACCTTTGGAATTGGTTTTGAGCTGTTTGACAAGCGAGGATTTTTCTAACTTTCCGTCAAATTCATATTTATTAACCCATTTTGAATAATGTTTAATATTGTCGGCACGCTGCGACTGCATGTATTTTGCGTCTTCTGTTAACAGCGGATTTTGGGGTCTTTTTGTGCAATTGTTACCCATTTTGTTCTACCCTTTTGATCGTTATGTAACCTCTCTTATTTTTAACTTAATTTCCTGTTTGCACTTAATTTCCTGTTTAACTTAATTTCCTGTTTGCACTTCATTTTAAATCGTTTTTTTCTTAAAACTTGCATATTTTCTGTCCTTGACCTAGCACTCTTGTGTGGGGTCATTTACTGCACTGTTATAACTTGATATTACTTGTGAACCTCTGCTATCTCTGTAAAAACAAAACAAAAAAAATTCTTGCTTTTTCCCACTTTTCTGAGAGTTAAAAGTTCAGTTACAGGCTTGCTGTTCCTGAACTGTTTGAAAGTTTCTGTGAGGCCATTTTGCTTGGGCTGAAGGAGGGTCTCTGTGTTCATCAGTGGCAGTGACTAACATTGAGCAGCTTCCTGCCCCGTAGAGGTGGTTACTGACTTGAAACTGTAGTTTTATTTTCCTTTTGGGTCTATTCCTGCTTCTTTCCAGCCCCTGCTATCAAGCACGCTTTAACGTGCTTTAGCGGAGTTGCCACTAGAGCAGCATCGGGCAGCCCGGTTAAACAAGGTTAAACTCTTTCTGGCTCCAGAAAGTCTGTTCTTCAATTTTTCCCTTAGAACTGCTCTGTTAGGAACCTAAACAGTTTACACCTACACTAAAAAGTGCAGCACTTGTTCCAAATAGCTTTTTCTTCTCAAAAGCTCAGCACTTGTCTTATAAGCATATCCCTTGTCTTATAAGCATTCTCTTTGCAGGTCAAGCACTCCTATATTATACAAATCTCTCACTAGCAAAACCCCCAGGAGTACCCACTTCCCTGCTAAGCCCACTACTTTTCTGTCTCATACCAACTCATAATTCTTTCTAGCATGTCGAAGGGTCAGATGCTGGCGTCCTCTCCTGCCCATTTGGTGAATCTGGGAATTCTGAGACAATGTTACAATTGCCTCATGTACACGGACAACCATCTCCTCCTCCCATGTAACACTAACACTTGTGAGAGATGCAGCTATTTAGCCAGACTGGAGGCTGAGCTCTCTCAACTCAGGACTGGCAAGACCAGGCAGGAGGAGAAGGCAACTACACACATCACAATACCAGTCTCACATAACTCAACCACACCACTGAATCAAACACATAAACACACTAAGACATACTCGGAGGCTCTGAGTAAAAATTTACCTAAACAGCAGAGGCCTCCAAAGCAGACACCCAAGCAACTGCAAACTCCACACAAACAACACATAAACAACAAAATCGGTGTACAAAGCAGTCACTGCCCTTAAGGCCAAATACAACACCAAACATACTTGTCATAGGTGACTCCATAGTCAGACACACTGACGTCCCGCTCACCAGACTGAGTAAGGAGAAGGTCACAGTAAGCTGCCTGTCGGGCGCTAGAATCCGCCACATAACACAAGCACTCAGGTCTCTCAACAGCAGGTACAAGTACGACTCAGTCATTGTCCACGCTGGTGTCAACGACCTGAGGCGTACCTCCTTGGACTACATGAAAAGAGACATTGAGGAGCTCTCTGATTATGTAGCCCAGGCAGGTATGACCCTGACCTTGAGCAGTATCCTACCTTCACCTAGAATGATGCCACAATACAGTGATAAGATGATCAGCTTTAATAATTGGCTTAAATTCTGGTGTCATTCAAAGGGGATCCAATGTCTGTCTGCCTGGGATGACATGCTGGACAAGCCACGCTGCTTCAAGGGACGGCTTGCACCTGTCACCCTAGGCTTCCGGATATTGGCAAAGGCTCTTGCCACCCCATAGTGCCTTTTTAGGCAAGGCTCAAATTCTAAACCTACCACCCTAGAACACAAAAAGGAAAAAACTAAGGGTAATGCTGCTCAATGCCAGAAGTCTCAATCTCAAGATGCACACTCGAGGCCCTTCTCAGTATGGAGAACATCGATGTCTGTGCTGTGACAGAAACCTGGTTCAAGGCTCCTGAGAGCACCCCAGCACTAGCAGGTTTCACCTCATATCATGCGTTCCGCCCCAAAATCCGGACAACACCAAGAAAGGAGGGGTGTCCATATTCATAAAGGACACCCACACCTCAAGGTTGGTGGCAACGCACGATGCATCGGAGACCATCCAGGTGCAATTAACCATAGGCAAGACTGCTCTGCAATTTGTAGCATGTTACAGGCCACCCTCTCAAACTCAGGAACCTCACATGGCCTTCCTGAAAACAATGGAGGGATAAATGTATCTCCAAACACCATCATACTAGGTGACTTCAACTACCCTAATATAGACTGGGAACACTACTCAAGCCCAAACACTCTAGCCCAAAGGTTCCTGGAGTTCATAAACTCAAATGCCATGGAACAACTAGTCACCATCCCCACAAGAGGAGAAAACATACTTGATCTCATCATCACGAACATGGGATCACAATGTTCAACACCGAAGTATACCCCTCACTGGTGAGATCAGATCATAAACTAATCTCGCTGGAGGTCCTCATCCGCCCCCACCTGAAACAAAAAGACCACAGTGAAAAACTTCTCAAAAGCTGACTTCACACTTCTAAAAACTAGTGTGGTCTCCTTTAAGGCCCCTGAGCCAGTGGTAAACATTACTCAAACCGCTGAATCACTTACAAATGCCTTCTACCAGCACCTACAGGACTGCATGGATCAGGCAATCCCAAACAAAACTAAGACTCTTTGTACCAAAGGCAAGCGTCCAGTCTGGTGGACCCCAGCCATAAACAAGCTCTACAACAAAAGGAGAAAGCTACTACAAGATAGAGCAAAATCCTAACTATGGGCTAGGCTTATAAATGCCCTTGGGCAGATAGCCTAGTATGAACCTATGAACCTATGAACGTGGTACCACGGATTTTGTTATAGTCTCTTCAGAATGACTGCCTACTTATTCTGTTTCTCCTGATCTGTGACAAGACAGTAATCTTTTCTGTTCCTGACTTGTAAGCAAAAATACAGTCTTGACAAAAACAATACAAATCTGGTCCCTGATCTAAAACGGGAAAAAGTAGATTCACCTTACCCGAGACTACGTGATTGATCACCTGATTCGCGGAGACCCGTCCTTCAGTCGCAGATCAGAAAGTGGCTGGCCTCTTTTGAACAACAATTCAGTCGGAGGGCTTTTCAAATAAGAATAACCGATTTGGTTTCTTCCCCGTACGGTTTCAACCACCTGGCCCGTCTGATCGAGGCGAAGAGAGGGTTCCAGTCTGAAGGACCAATCTGTCAAAGGAAAAAAACTTCAAAGACCAATTCGCGTAAGGTTCAAGTATGGCACCCTTTATTAACTTGCAGCAAGGAGACAAAGCATGCAGGCAGAATGATTTGTCTGGACATTAATAATTAGTATGGCATTTTTATACAGTTCTTTCCATGTTACACAGAAATGTTACTTCTATTGCTGACGTAGTTAGACACAGCTTTCTGTATTGTTCTACAGAAAATGTTACTAGACTAATTGCTGACTAGTTGAGAATAACTGCTGATTTACAAAACATTTGAGAAAAACAAACTGCCTTGGGGCTTATTTTAGCCCACCACAAACTTTCAATTATTCAGTTGTGCAGTTCTAATATATATGTTACATTTTGCCTAGATTCAAGGTACATTTCTAGCTTGGGTACAAGTAATGCTGACTACAGTTTATACTTTCAAGCAGCCTTTGTGCTCCTTATCAAAGCTTCTAACAGCTGTGTACTTTCTCATGGCATAAGCAGAAAATAAATAACCAAGTCTCATGACATTAGTAGAAATCAAATGCTTCTTGTTAAGTTTCTAATAACTTTGCAGATTTATGCAGTGTGAACAGAATAAATGTATTAACCCTTTTAAACCTCAGTGCATTAAACATAGGTTCATAGGTAGGTACTAGGCTATCGGCCCAAGGGCCTACGCAAGCCTAGCCAACAAAGTTCCCTGGCTTACTCCACCCAAAAAAGTTATTTTCCTGTGCCACTGTCGAGCAGAGACACAGAAGTGATCCCCGGGGTGTATTTCCTATTTCCCATCCACTCATCAAGATTTTTCTTGAAGAGTGCTAATGAAGAACTTTCCTATCCCAGAGACTTCCCATACTCTGGAACAGGCTACCCATCTATGTCAAGCAATCTATCCCTCCAGCATGTCCAATTACGAATACATATTTTTCTAACAGTGATACTTCAGCAAATGAAGAAATGAGAAGTCGCTCAGTTGTGATCTTCTTTTTTTTTTTTTTTCTTCTAGAGAGGCAGTGACCATCTAGGCCTGAGCACAGAATTGTATATTCTGGACGCTGCATACCTTTAAGGGCAATTTGAGAACTCAAGCGGACTCTGTAAGCCCCTTTTTCACTGAGTTAAGGGTAGAGTCCTGAGATAGTTTGATGTTCCCAACTGGTTTGTAAAATCAGTGCAGGCTACACTTGGAGCCGAGGGGATGAGGTGCTGGTTCATAGTATCAGCCAAAGGCATTAAATTAGCCAGCTATGCTTCTGGTGGCCTGAAACTTTGGCAGTGAAAGCAGAGAAGTTTGGAGCTAGAGGTGAGCGAGATGAAACTTCTGAAGTGGATGGTAGGATGCATGCTGTGGGACAGATGAAGAAATGAGGACATCGAGTAGAAACCCAAGTAGTTCCAATTGCAGAAAAGAACAAAGAGAATAGAGTATGGTGGTCTGGGCATGTGCAGGAAAGCAGAAGACAATCTGGTAAAATAGATTTGATTCCAGACAGACAGGAAGAAGGCAAGAAGAAACAAGGGTGTCCAGCAACGAGATGGATGGACTGTGTAAGGCAGCACCTACGGCATCCGGTCATGATTGTTGAAGGTAGGAATGTGGTATTGATCTGCGAAAGATGGTGACAGTTGACACACCACACTGACACCATGTAGAAAATGGGGATTGATTAATGGAAACTGGTAAAGAGCAGTTGTCTTCAGATTTAACACCATTGGGGATTGTACGTTATGATCTCCGACTGTACTGCTCCTCCCCTTCTTCTTTATAATTGGAAAGTACTGCTGAAAGCTGCACATGACTGTGTTAGTCTTTGATGTATATAGAGGATATCTGATTAAAAAGCCTACAGAGAGTTTAAAAAAGTTGGTGAACCCAGTAGCCTCAAGATGGTAAAGACTACCACCATCCAGCTTGTCTTTTATAGTGATGTAGTGCATCTCATATCTGGATCTCTCGCCAGCAGTCAGTAGTTCTTTGCACCCATCGCAAAGACAGATATTTTGTGTTTGCCTTATTTTTTCTTTAAAAAGCTAGTAAGGCTATTTGTGTGGAATAGATTTCACATAGAGGAGACTAGCAATTGGAAAACCTAAAAATCTATTAAACTACTAAAATTTTTGGACTAGTTGAAAGTTTAAGGTAGGCCTGTCTTGTGCATGTTCTGTCTGTCTTTGTATTCATTTTATTTTATTTTATTTTATTTTACATTTGTTAACCGGGCTGGTCTATCTGGATACATATCCGTTTTCAGTAGAGGCCCGAGGAGAAAAGCTCCAATACACAATAGAAGTACATATTTAAATTGCAAGATTCAAAGTATTGTTACAACAAGAGAATACAGTTTACATATGCAGGAATGAAAATTTACATAGATGTTATATAAGACTAAAGGACAGACAGGAAATTATACACAAACATTGATTTTGTTAAAGATACTGAAAAATAGACTGAAATCAGAGATTTTCCTTATTACTAAAAGGAAAGAGAAATTTTAGAGATCTGCAATTAGGGAAATGGGCTAGGGAAGTGGAGCTAGAAGTAATGAGATATGTAGTTAGTCAGGTTCCTTCATTCCTTTTTATTTATTTAAATCCTGCTATAGAAACATTTTTAAAGGGTGTCTTGTAGTTATTTTCAAAACAGTTCTCTGTGGAAAGGGCATTCAGAACTTTATGATGAAGAAAATAGCATTACTGTCTTTTGAACAGTTCATTTCAGTTTTTGTTAGTTACTTCAGTCAGAAGTCTGTCTTGAGTTGCATCTATTGCTTTGCAAGTCTTCCTGTACAGTGTTGATCTTACCAGTGTCTCAAGCCACTTGTTTGCCTGCCAGTGTTATTTCTCCCCTCTTAACAGTAAGAAGACACTTAAGTATCCCGGATGTGTACAGGCAACTGCAGTACTTTGTGGATAGGACTGAAGAGAACCAAACCACTTATTTGTTTCCTTT